>NC_054556.1:15685007-15821507 GCF_017654505.1 Polyodon spathula
CCACTGCCCGGGGATGCCTACACACCATTGCCCGTGGATGCCTGCATGCCACTGTCCAGGGATGCCTGCACGCCACTGCCCGGGGATGCCTACACACCATTGCCCGTGGATGCCTGCATGCCACTGTCCAGGGATGCCTGCACGCCACTGCCCGGGGATGCCTGCACTTCATGGCTCAAGGAAGTCATGCCCGCTCCGTTCAGGAGCATCTTCTCTGCATCATCTGGGGTTGTCTGCAGCTCTGTTTTGCCTAGGGTTGCTGCCTGCTCTGCTTCGCCTGGGGTTGCCGCCAGCTCGTTGTCGCCTGGGGTCACCTACTCACCATCGCCTGGGGTTGCCAGCTTGCCGTCGTCTAAACTTGCTGGTTCTTCATCGCTTGGCAGTTGTTTGTTGCTGACCTGTGGGGGTGTGCTGTGGCTGTCAACTTCTGCTGCCAGCCAGGAAGTTGACAGCCTCTCTGCTGTCGGCTAGAGAGCCATTGGTTAAAAAAAAATAGGGGGGGGGGGGGGGGGGGGGGTCAGGAGACCACCTTCCCCAGCAGCACTTCCGCTACCGAAGATACTGTGGCCGAGCCCAGGAGGAGAGAATGGGGGGGATCCACCAGCAGCAGTTTGGCTGCTAGAACTGCCTTGGCTGGAGGAGCTAGCCGGTGCATGGGAGGAGGACCGCTCACCATGGCTGCCACCCATGGGCATATTGCTGCCCCTTCTCCTGGGCTGTGACTTTGACTAAGGGGGGAGGTGGCCGTTGGGGCCAGGTGTGCTGTGCACAAGGGGGGTATATGTGGCAGTGCGGAGAAGAAACCCTGCGCATACATAGAAGGGGGCAGGGCAAAGCCCTGCATGTAAATAAATATATTGTTTGTTTATTTTAGAACATGTATTTAGAACATTATTTTAAAACAAGGTACCCCCCCATCCCTGTGTATAGTTTGTATTTTGTTATTATGAATTATTTACTTCTAAATGTGACAGCAAAAAAGCCGTGTTTTGTAATTGTTTGGTAGCGTGGATGGGGAAGCCCCATCCAGAGAAAACTTTGTGCAGAAGGTGGCCATATCCCAATTTAATTAATCACCAGTCAGCAGGAAGGAGGATTAAAAACAAAACCGAAAGTGAAAAGTAAGGAAAGTAAACAAATGCTACTAGTGATGGGAAGCACAGGCACAGTACTTGTTTTGTGTTTGAGACCTGTTTTGTGAACAAGTGTTTTTATTCTACCTTTTTATTTTATTTTTTTGTTTAATAAAAATAGTGCCGCAGTGCGCTTTGAACCCGAGTTCCTTCCTGTTTGTTTCAGTTCCTGTTTGTGGCCTGATGTTACCAACCTCAGCCGTCCTGTCACCCAAAAACAGTGTTCCAATACATCTTTGGACAGCTAAAACACATAAATGCTGTGCTCATTGTCACCACAACACCCTCCACTGACAATAAAACCAGCAGTAAACAAATTGTGGTTGGCAGAGGTGGCTGGATGAGGGAGCTAACATTCAGTGAAGCGCGACAGGGAAAGCTGTGATGCAATTTGGGTTCATCAGTACTCTGCAGGAGCGATGTGTCATGATCAGATCGCTACGATGAGCATTTGCAGGGCAGAATGAATGCGGCCAAGGAACCATAGGGACAGATGGTTAAGGTTTAATGGACAGGTCACGCCATTCAGTAGAAGCCTAACGGTGTCTGTACCTGTCCCTCAATGTCTGATGAAAGAGCCTTAATAATAATAATAATAATAATAATAATAATAATAATAATAATAATAATAATAATAATAATAATTTTCACTGAAAAACTTGTAGAACTAAAGCCCAGTGGTATGGTAAATATTCCAAACCTGGCATGATGTGGTAAATGCATACCATAACCATGGGAAAAGCATAGGAAAACCGCAAAATGACCAAAATGTAAAAAGGGATCTCATCGACCCCCAGCTCAAGAACCACTGAAATGCCACCACTGAAATAAGAAAAAACTTGAGAACCAAGGTTTTGAAAACCAAACATCTCGCAGTCCATGTGAGATGATATTTGGTGACTTAAAGGACTGGTATTTAAATCTGTCAGAGCTAGGGTTCGATTGTTTATTCTGTGAGCATTTTTTTTATTTTACAAAACCTGTAAAATATCAAACCCTTTTATTCAAAAATGGATAATATTCTATATAATGAAAAATGAAACAATTTCCATAGACTTCTACATGCATTACTAAAAATGAACACTTGCACACCCAATGATAATTATATTGTGTCCTCAGACCTTATTTAAAATCTATTTAAACCAACATGATTAAGCTCAACTGACACTATGTGAGTAACAGATGAAAACAGTTCAGTTCCTTACAAATCACAATCACATCCCAGAATCGCACTACATGTAAATCTCAGAGGTTATTTGAGATAAAATATTAATTGAGTTTTCTGGAAAAAAAAAATTGAAGTTTAGTTCTTTAATTAGCTTCAAAGATGGGATACTTAATCTTCAAAGACAGGTTTCAATACAAAAGGTTCACGTCTGACAAGTCTTTAAATCTACTTGCTGATATGAAAGAAAGCATCTTTAAAGTATTATCCTGTTTGCAATGCTAGCAAAGTGAAAAGCAACTGTATAGCGGTGAAGCAAATGCACAATGTTGCTTTAATGTAATGTAAAATGAGGTGGTTCTGCAATAATAAGACTGATGTATTGTATTTATAAAGAACTTTAGAGGATACATCAGCATCCTTAACAAGATATAACGACACAAATAGGGACAGAGGATCTAACCCTGGTCTTGTCTGTGAGACAAAAAAAAGTGATTTATGCCACATCTCCATCTGGACCATAAAAACAGTCTGTACAACCCAATCTCTTCTTGTAGCAACACCAAACTGGAGCAATGAGGTATTACATAAAAGTCCAAGATCAACTTCATGTATCAAGTGTTACCATAATTGCTATTTATAAATGAATTCACCAGCCTCCACTATTTCTCTGACAGTATAATTTATTTACAGTATGCCTGCATATATTTTTTTTGTTCTGCAGTCACATATTAAATATATCTCCCACTGTCTGTGAATTGGAGTAATCGAGTTCTATCAGCCTGGTGTTGACTGACAGAATCCTTGTCAAGCCAATATCGATGGCATGGCTTTAATATTTTTGAACACAATCATTTCAGACTGTTTTTAGATTGTTACAGACGATTTTTACAGACATCAGGACTCTGATAGTGAATGTATCTAAACATCTAGATGTCTGGCCTGATTAAGAATTCATAATTGTGAACACATCAATATGACTTTACAAAAGGTAAATAGCAGCTATGTTGGAAATTGCATATTGGATTATGATATTGGATTATGCTGTTTTTTCCCTTCAAACAGTATTGTGTAGACTAGCTGGAGCTGCAATATTTCTACTTCAGTGTCATTACAGGACACATCTGTGTAATCAAGAGCAGTGTTTCTTAATGACCATTTTGTGGGCTGGCGCCTTCTTGGCGGTCCCTGGGATTTCATTGAGAAAAAAAACTAAAACTGAGAATAATGGTACAGTATGTATCTAATAAGGCTTTTTAATTGTAGTTTTATCTTGTGAAAGGAAGAATATTACAATAGTACATATAATAGAAAAACAACAAGAAACAACTTCAGTGTACATAAATGAACCCTCATGGTTTTTTCTTTATAGTGTCTTGAAATGAGTATATAATTTTATTAACATTGCATTGGTATAAAATGCTTGTTTTTGGAAGACACGTATCTGGTCTCTGGCTTTAAAATGGTTGAGAAACAGTGATCTCAGTATACACTTAGACATATCTGTCTCTTGTAAAATAAAATGCAATAAATGTAAAGTTCTGAGGACATCTACTATAGGATATGTTGCATTTATAATGTACAGTAATATATTCAGACCAATTTCTGTTTTATTTTTGTATCAATGGCTGAAGCTATGACAATGCATTACTTAATTAAATATACAACCTAGTTAAAACCAAAACAGGGGGTATCTTTTCAATTGAGTTTCTATTGATGTGGAATGTGTGCTTGCTGTCTCATGTCAGGATGGATCTCCTGAGGCTATCCCGAGGAGGAATATTAATATGTATGGAGGTTTTATTTTATTTTTTAATAAATGATCTAAATAGCTGTGGATCTAAAATCTGCTGCTGTGGCATTCATTCAAATAGGTTCTTTCTTTTGAAGACTGAAATGCACTACAGGGACTCCCAAGCGTTGTTAGAGAGGTTGATTTTGCATAACTTTGGTCATGAAACATGAAGAAGAAATGCACTAATTATTTTATCCCTGTTTTTTCCCCCAGTTTGGAATACCTGATACCTGCAGCAGTACCCCACTACAGCTCAATAGAAGATCCGGGGCATCCTCAAATCCCATGATGATTTACATCAAGGAACTTGAGAGCGAATGTTGGTGATCTACCAGCCTCTGGCAGACAAAGGCAAACATTTTGTTCCAATGAATGATCCCTTCCCCAAATGTTATAATACATATGTAGGAAAGTCCTGCTTAAATGTGTTTTGTTTGTTTATTTTTAGAATGGGGTCTCCCCCTCGGTCCCTGTGTTATTTATGTATTATGATTTATTGTATTTGTTTATTTTGTGTATTTATAGATGACGGCAAAGCGTGCGTTTTTGTTTTGTTCTGTATTTTATTTAAAAACCTTGTGTGATTGTGTGGCTGTCGGCTAGTGCACTAGTAAACTAGCTGGCAGTCACACATCTTAAAAAACTTGTACAGATTCTTTTCATTCCCTTTATATGAAAGTGACAGGCCCAGAATGTTATCACTTAAAACATCTCTTTGTTCTCAATTTGATCTTAGATTTCCAGTAGAAATCTACTGCAGATATATCTCTTTTTATTCTTATGAACTCTAGCAATTTTGCTTTTTTTCTCCTGGGCACATTCTGCATTAGCCTTTAAGACAGCATTCTATGTATCATCTGCAGCTTTCACATGCTGGTTTGAAGTACAAAAACGGCCTATCCATAGTGCAGTAGCTTTTGACTGCACTGTGGACCTGTTATGGGTAAGTGGACTATGTGCCATTGAAGATCAAACAAACAGGGTCCCCAGCTGTACCATTGGCAACAGCTTTAGGTACTAAAGAAACACACTACTATGTACCAGGTTGGTCTTTGAAATATAGGCAGGGTTACAAGGCTGGGTGGAGAAAAGCAAGGAGTTCTTATGCCACAGCTGGGAAGTGTGGTATTGTTTTGTTAAACTTTTTGTCTTTTTTTTTTATGTACGGTGGCCAATCAACAGAGGACTGAGACGGCACATGCACAAATATTATTTTTGTTTGACCCAGCACTCCCTCCCTCACGCCAGTTATTTAAATTTTTTGCGTAACAAAAAAAATAAAACACAATTTGTTTCACGTATTTGTCTGGAAATTCCATTATTTTACTCATGCCTCACAGGATTGTTGTAAATCATACTTCCCACAGGCAGTCCCTGCTAGGAAAATCACACTGTTAAATGCCCCTTCCACCACCCCCCACCCCCATTTACTGAGAAATGAGCTTCTTGAGAGAGAACTCCCCCACTGCGGTGAGATTATGTCAGGGCTTTAAAGAACCCACATTGGGCTGTAAGTCCCCACATTTCCATGAAAAAATAAAAAATAATAATTCTCACCTTTTTGTCACGCTATTTTGGTAGTACCTTTCAGGTAATTTGGGTTTCAATGTAGTTTTCTTTTAGGGAGAGAAATTCTCCTTCCAAATGAAAATAACAGAATTAATGTTAAAATATGGAAGCGTCTATTTAAATGCTTCTATCTGCGTTCCAATTTAGCCTTTCGCACGACTACTGATATTGAGCACTTTTCTTAAACTGGGTTTCCACAATGTTTGTAGGTTGTGTTGAAGAACTGCAAGTGCAGCCCACCTCAACTGACCACTAAAAACTTTTTTGGGGGTCAATTTTTAGCTTGAGAAAGTGATTTGGACATCCTTTAGTCGTACCATGTTTTGTCCAAGCACTTCCTATAGCGTGAGAAATATGTGTGATATGTGCGTGTTACATCATATTCTCACAACCATGAAGAGAGAATTTTCTTGGGGAAGTCAGTGCTGGGGGGGAGAGTGCAGCGGAGTCCACCAGAGCCTCTTGCTATAGACAGTGCAGGCTCGAGGGACAGGGTCACTGTTAGTGATGCTGAGAAGGACAGTCAGCCTGTGAGTCAGGCTGCAGGTAATGAAGTGGGGGCACTGACCACACTGCAGCTGCAGGGGGAGAATGGCAGCACTGTGTCACCGGGACTTGTTCTATTTGCCCTACTGGGTTATTAGATCACAGTCTAGCAATTGTCATTGTTCTGTCTCTATTAAAGTACAAAGATCCCATTGGCATTTAAACACCCTTCTAATCAATTATGCAAGTTTTAAAATAGTTTTTTTTTTCTTTGTACAGCAATGGTGACATGTAGAAAAGGTGCTGGGAAGATCCTTTTTTCAAGAATACACCAAAAATGTCACTAAAACCTGAATGTATTGATAAAAGAGCTTGAGGCAGAACATTTTGAAATGCAAAGACTTTTGGAACTAAGCTAATGCAAAGTCTGAACATGTAAAATACAGTGTTAGTTAGACAGAAATGTGTGGGAGTCACAATATCAAAGTCTGGCAAAGATGGATGCACCAACTGACTTTTGTTAGGGGCTAGAACAGAAAACAGGCACAGAGTAAAGTAATACATTGCCTGAAGACATCAGCGGGGCAAGAACTGAAGGAACCTATGGAGATCTGGAGGGTGGTGGTGGGCTTTTACTCTGATTTACTCGCAGATGAAGCTGTGGAGGAGTCTGAGGAAGCCCTCTACTTATTGGAGGGTCTGCCACAGCTCCCTGAAGAGGAGACCAAGCTGCTGGAGAGCAGGGTCACCTTACAAGAACTGTCTGAGGCCCTGAAGGGACTAAACAAGGGCAAAGCCCCTTGACCTTGCTAGTATCCCTTATAATGAAGAAGATTGGAAGGGAACTAGACCACCACAATTACCAGGTGGGTTACAGTGGAGCAAGGGAGGTTTGTGGTTTGTGAGAGTATATCTGAGAAATGAGTGTGCTGGAAGAAGGTGCTAGAGAATATTAAAGCTTGCTCCTATCAGTCTCACTCTGCCTATGCTAGAGAATATTAAAGCTTGCTCCTATCAGTCTCACTCTGCCTTTGAATTGATTTCTCAACTAGAGATCTGCGTTTTACGTCTTTTTGATGATGTCGGACAAGGTCTAACATTGGACTGGAAAGGTAAAATCATAATATCGGACCTGGTCCGACACAGGACCGCAAAGGGTTAAAGTTTAAATAAAAAAGAAAACATCTATCTGTCTACTGTATCTTTTTATCTTCAACTGGCTGTTTTGTCACTGTGACTTGTATGCCTGTAAGATCAGTCTAGTTTGATGAATCAATTCTAAATATACGAGCATCAAAAGAAACTTATCACTATTATAACACATTTATTTTTGAAAAAAATAAGGTATCTAAAAGATGGACTTTGACAAAATGTTTTTGTTTCTTTTTAATCAATCGATCATTCATTGATACTGTAAAGCATATGCACTTAATCACCTAATTAGTGAGACAGTTGATTGGACACTGGATAGGGAGTGATTTCAGCTGTTGAATCGCAAGCTTGAATAAAAGCAATAAAGAAAATCACAGAAAAAAACAATATTCCATGTCTGTCAAGAGAGTACCGCTTTTGTGCAATCAGCATGTTGAAGGCTCGACTACGGCATCGTACTGTGGCTCACCGTCTTGTGTGCTCATAGACAGCAATTTCAAACCTGACGAGACGGTATAACTAGACACACTCTGTCAATGACAGGCCACGAACTGGGAGACCAAGCGTCACAACACCTGCCCAACATCGACAGATCATTTTGCTGCATCTTTGTGATGTCAGTTGTTAATCAGCACAATAAAAAGTCAATACACCTGCTCTAATACAGAGGTTGTCATTTTTCGATCACATTTAGTGAATTTTATCCAAACATAGTGATAAGTTTCTTTTGATGCTCAAATATAAGTGATAAGTTTCTTTTGATGCTCAGTATACTACTTGAGACAGTACTTGACAAATCACCTGCCTTGTGTCAGCAATCCCAGAGTGACATTTTGTGAAGCACATCAACTCTAAGGAAGAATTTATTTGGAAAAGGAAATACCGCCAACCAAGAGGCTAAACATCAGAACTAAAACATGCAGTTTGTACAAAATGCCAGCATTGTGACTGAAGGGAATAATTTCCTATAATTGCAAGATGTTCATGTCATTGCACCCTGCGATAAACTCTGAGTTTCTGGCTTGAAGAAATGAGTGGAACTCCATTATACATGTTTTCAAATAAAAACACTTGTATTCCTTGTTGACAAAGAGAGGTCCAATTGGCCACTCAATGTACTACACTTACCCAGGCACAATCAGTTCACTTAGACCCGAATGTATAAAAAAGCTTAAAACATATATACTGCTGTTATCACATGTCCAGACTAGCAGTAATCCCGGACTACGTAATGGTATCATATTACAGTAATCCAAAATTAGTGCTAATCAAGATCTGTGAAATCAGCTGAAAAGGTATGTTCTGTTTTTCTTGCTATACTATGCTATACTATTGGGGGTAATTCACACAGAAAAGACCATAATAGTATCTTATTTCTAAAAAGATATTCAGTGTAGGCGTGACAGAGTAGGTTCTTCACTGTCTGTTTAACAGGAATGTTTTATTGCACTGGCAGAGGGGGGAGCTTAATATTTAAACAGCGTTTTTGGAGTTTGCTGATTTTACTGCAGGGTTAACTGAAATTGCACTTTTTTGTAATACAATAAAAAATGGAGAAATAAATCCTGTAGTAACCCATGAGCCAGGGGGCACTAACAATAGGGGTTGATACAGCAGACAATGCGCCTGCATACTGTGGACTCTTTGTTATAGTACCAGTACACCACAAGGTTAATTACAGTGCAATCTGCTCGTTTGGTTGTTAGTAGCTTATTGATCTCAGAATCTCATCAAGCAGCTTCTTGAAGGATCCCAGAGTGTCAGCTTCATTACTGGGGAGTTTGTTCCAGACCCTCACAATTCTCTGTGTAAAAAAGTGCCTCCTATTTTCTGTTCTGAATGCCCATTTGTCTAATCTCCGTTTGTGACCCCTGGTCCTTGTTTCTTTTTTCAGGTCGAACAAGTCCCTTGGGTCGACGTTGTCAATACCTTTTAGAATTTTGAATGCTTGAATTAGATCGCTGTGTAGTCTTCTTTGTTCAAGACTGAATAGATTCAATTATTTTAGCCTGTCTGCATATGACATGTCTTTTAAACCTGGAATAATTCTGGTAGCTCTTGATGAGTACAATATTCTAGATGAGGTCTTACTAATGCATTGTACAGTTTTAACATTACTTCCCTTGATTTAAGTTCTACAATTTTCATAATATATCAGAGCATCTTGTTGGCCTTTTTTTATAGCTTCCCCACATTGTCTAGATGAAGATATTTCTGAGTCAAAATAAAGTCCTAGGTCTTTTCATAGATTCCTTCTTCAATTTCAGTATCTCCCATATGGTATTTATAATGTACATTTTTATTGCCTGCAAGCAGTACCTTACACTTATCACTATTAAATGTAATTTGCCATGTGTCTGCCCAGTTCTGAATCTTGTCTAGATTAATTTGAATGACCTTTGCTGTTTTTGTGTCATTTGCAAATTTAACAAGTTTGCTTACTATACCAGAATCTAAGTCATTAATATAGATTAGGAATAGCAGAGGACTTAATACTGATCCCTGTGGTACTCCACTGGTTACCTCGCTCCATTTTGAGGTTGTTCCTCTAATCAGTACTTTCTGTTTTCTACATGTTAACCACTCCCTAATCCATGTGCATTTCCTTGAATTCCTACTGCATTCAGTTTGAGAATTAATCTTTTATGCAAGACTTTGTCAAAAGCTTTCTGTGAAAGGGTGCCCCTCTGGGACACAGAAGCTGCACTGAGTTTGCAATTGTTTAAAATGGTGTACAGGGCATTTTATTTTATAGGCAGTTCTTGATTAGTAAAAGACTGAATTCAAGCCATGAGTGGTTTATCATGTGTAGCTGAGCCTTTCTTTCTGAGGCACACATGACTCACTTTTAGGTCATCAAGCTTTGAAGTGAAGACCCAATTACAGCAGTCCCCTAGCAAAAAGATGGACATTAAAATCTAGTTTTCCCTTTGTAATTTCACAATTCGATAATTCACACATTCCTTTAGGACATGTTGTCATGTACTGTATTGTAGCAATTCCCTTTGCTAATGCCAGCCCTCAATATTTCACAATTCTTTGATGTGCAAGTAGTTTGGATATGCATTGGATATGAGGAAGCGTGAGAAAAGTGATTGCTAAAGTCCCATTTCTTTTCCTCAGTAGGAAGCATAAATGTGTAATAGAAAGGATGACTGGTGTTGAGATGATAAAGGAGAGATCCCAGGGTTAGGGATCAGACAGCAACCATACTGAATTCCTCATTCAAAATCTCACCATGAGTCCTGAACTCTAGCCTCTACTGCACCAGCTTTAACTTCTAACCCATAACAGTGTCTGTAATCTTTACACCATTGGAGCGGCTTTCTTAGCAGAGGCTACACATGCTGCCCCAACAAGCCCTTGATTATTTTATGTGTATCTGAAACAGCAGCACAACAATGCAAGATGTGTAAAAAAAAAATGGCTTTGCCCTTATGAAAGTTTACCATGGGACAGTGTGCACCTGTTTATCTGCCTCTCATTAATCCTCATTCTCATTTAGCAGTTCATCCTCAAAATCTGCTCCCATAACTAAATAATTGTATTACCACGTTTTATACCAATTTAATAAACAGTTTCTAAAATATAAAAAGTAAAAAAAAAACATATCCTCACAATGTAATAATATCAATAATCTATACTAAGGTTAACAGCAAGTTTCATCAAAATCAGATAAGCATTTTCCATATGGAAAGTGTGACTCCACTAAATCCCCTTCGAGGCTTACCTCTGCCTTTTTGAATAAAATAGTTATGCATTCCCCTTTGATAACCAAAAGGGTTGCAAAATAAAGTAAATTCTGCTTTAGTGTAAATAGGGTCATAATAATAGAGACCAATCCTTAACTCTGCAGACCAGCGCTGTATGTTTCTCCACAATTATCATACAAACTAGAATCACATGTTCCATGCTGTGGACAGCAGGTGGATGGCATGTTTCCTCACTCTAAGATGCCAAACACTACACTTCTCCTCCAACTCAACACTGCAGGAGATAAGCTCCAAGTTGCATTTCCTGGCCTCTAATTATATCTGCAAAGTACTTTACAATAAGAGAGACTACACATACAGTACTGTAAGTGAAACTGTTTCCCAAACTACACAATAAAACACACAGTATATTAAATGAAATAGAAAACCGGCACAATGACATTATTGGAAGTGTCTTATAATCTGTAAGCATCCACTGTCAAATTTCCCCTGATAGCACTTCATGACAAGAGTGAATTTCAAATGAAAGTGTAAATGTGTGCTGTTACTAGTAAACGCTGGCAATGCTACACTTTGTATCGCTGTAAGGATTTCTTAAGAAAATGAAAGCCAAGTCAATTTATTATTAAAAAACAAGGCGTGTAACAATATTGACTCAGGAGTTCCATTATCATAGAAGGAAACAGCATAGTCATTATCACTGTGTAATGAGCATTGCTGAATAATAGCATATGGGAGGACTGGGGACGGGATGGAACCTTCTGTCATTGTTGTGTTGTAAAGGGAACAAAATAAGATGTTGCAGTTCTAGAGATGTGCTTGTGGGGTTATTTCATGACAATCAGTATTTGACTACAGCCTATTTATTTATTTATCCTTATCTGAAATAATCATTGTAGACCACTGAAAGCACTCACTTTTTGAGAGCATGCCTGTGTGGATCATTTCATCAGTAAGCAATGGTTCTAGAACAGGTGACATTAATTAGTGTCGTCTTCACAGAAATGCTATATTTACCATTAAGTTATTGAGTAATAACATAATGTCTGAGCTTTATATAAAATTTTAAAAAATCAATGAGAGAGCACTGTCCAGTTGTTGTATAATCAACACTAAAACATTTAAATTATGCCTCTCTTTGAATTGAACAATTTTCCAATTCAACACAATTCAGGTGTGACAGAAAAAACAGAACTGTGGATTCATCAGAAAACTTGATTTATTATAGAAAACTGTGGATTAGTTAGAAAACAGTAGTCAATTGCTTCTTTTCCTCTCTGTCATTTTCCAAAGCGATTTTCATAGATTTCAGAACATGTTTCTATTATACATATTACAAGCACTGGAATTTAAATCTCAGCACTTTGAGTAGCTGTCACCACTTTTATTGTAATTCTTGATATATATATATATATACAGTGCCTTGCAAAAGTATTCAGACCCCTGACCAATTCTCTCATATTACTGAATTACATATGGTACATCGAAATTTCGTTCTGTTTGATATTTTATTTTTAAACACTGAAATTCAGAATCAATTATTTTAAGGTGACATTGGTTTTATGTTGGGAAATATTTTTAAGAAAAATAAAAAAATGAAATATCTTGCTTGCATAAGTATTCAACCCCTGTGCTGTGGAAGCTTCCTGTTTGCACTGATGAAAGAAATTGCCCTAACGAGGACACAATTACCTTACCATTGGCCTCCACCTGTGAACCATTAAAGTTGCTGTCACATTTTCTGGACAAAAACCCCACTGTTGAAGGATCATTGGTAAGGCTGTGAATCTGAAGGAAAATGAAGACCAAAGAGCATTCTACAGAAGTTAGAGATAAAGTAATACAAATGCATAGATTAGGGAAAGGGTACAAAATAATATCCAAGTGTTTGGATATCCCAGTGAGCACAGTTGGGTCACTAATCAGGAAGTGGAAGCTGCATCACACCATATATATAAAACACTGAATCAGCTCCTTGCTCCAACAGGGCATTGATGACTATCGATCTCATGTCTAAAGAAAGAGCACCAATCAGGAGGGAAGGAGGAGGGAACAGTGTGAGAGTCTCTTACACAATGGACTAGCATCAATCTGTGTTGTATGAGTGAGTGAGGAGGTCAGGTACATGAAATGTTTGGCTCAGAATCAAACTATTTTCACAGATATAATACTTTCTAAATGAATATTATTATAATATACTTTTAAAAAAAAATTGTTGATATTGGGCATTAAGTTGATTTTTTTTTTTTTTGTGTGCCTATTTCAAGGCTAAATTCGCACAGTGCTAAGGCTAAGATATTTTAAAGCCTGTGGCAGAAATAAGTCGAAAGCTGTAAGCACTGTGTGCAATCCCTGGGTCAGTCAAAGAAGGGACCCAAAGCATTTCAATAGAACTTCTTTACACAACAACCTCTGCCTTACACACTGGTTTGTAATCACAATCAGTGCCTCTCCAACAGCACAGTCAGTATATATCCACAGAGCAACCCTGGCCAGCAGCAGAAGCATAGCAGCTCTACTCTAGCTGCTCTACTATGACCACCAGCCTCCAAACAAGTCCTGGTACCCCAGAAGCAGCCAGGAGAGGGAGGCCTGCCCTACAGTGAAGGCATTGCATGCAAAACTGCCCAAAGGCCACTCCAGAGCAGCCAAAACCACAGAACTGATTTGGAAAATAACTTGCACAGCTAAGGTACATTACTCTACTGTTGAAAACAAAGGTTGTAATGCTCTACTTGACTTGTTTGAGCCCCCAATACAGAACCCCCTCATGTACTCATTTCAGTAGAAAAGTGGTGACAGAGCTATTTCAGATTATGAGGGGGCATGTGTTGCATGCTCTCGAGAGTGGGATTAATACATTGCACCACTGACATTTGGACCATGCGTACCTGTGTGAGACAGGGCACTGGTGTGAACGTAGGAGCTGCAAAGTGATGGTGCTGCTTTTACAATGCAAAGCAAAATGTGTGGACCCTTGTGGCAGGGTGCCCCGTCCCTTTGTGTATTTTATGTTTTGTGTGGTGTGTTATTGTTTTTTTGTATGTATTGGTATTGGGCACTGGGAGTGCATAATTAGTTCACGTGCAGACTGTGCCGGGATTCAAGTGAATGATTAATGAGCAATCGGGTCCCGGCACAGCAGTAGAAAGAGTCACAAATGTCTCACTCGGGGTTGGGTGTTCAATGTGGCGAGAACGGGAGAGAGAGTCAAGAGTAATCATTAGACAGATAAATACAATTGCTATTCGTGTTGGATTTATACCAGCACGATACTTGTTTTATTGAGTGTTTCTCAAGTGTTTGTTTTATCTGTTTTGGCCACTGTGCCGTTTTGTTTGTTCTGTGTTTTGTTTCCTGTTTTAAACTGTTTGTTTTACAATAAACCGATGCAACAGCACATTCACTCATCATACTGTGTCCTGTCTACTTCTGGCTTGACATCACATCACAAGCTATCCTGGTCACAATCCTTGACATCAGGCACTTCACCCATAACTGGAGTGTCTGAGGCACAAAATATATCACTGCATGGCAACTGGGGGGACACTGACTGGGGCTTCTTTAGTTCAATGACACAAATATGGTGAAGGCTGCATCTGATCGCAGATTTCTGCACATCAGGTGCATTGCCCATACACGTCACCTGGTGGTCACAAAATCCTTGCAGGCTGCCAGTGAGATAACTGATCTGTTGTACAAAGCCCACAGCATTTCTGGGTTCACCCGAGATTTTAGGATCTCCCTCTCAACACTATCATCACTGATATTAAAACATGGTGGAATCACACCTGGTACACACTCAGCCAGCTGGTGGAGCAAAAGAAAGCTATTCAACCCATGACCCAGGAGACCAACATGGGCGTGGGCGCAGCAACAGTGATGTATCCGGGTGAGTGGGAGTTGTGTGACCTGCTGACAATTCTGGCCCCATCTGAGGCAGTCGCTGTCACTCTGTCCTGAGATCAAACATCTGTCTCTGAGGTTATCCCAGTGGTGTATGCCTTGGGTACCGTTAAGCTGGTTCAAGAGGTGTAGCTGGTACAAGCTGCTGGGGCAGTGGTGGTGTGAGTGAAGGGAGCGATGTTGCAAGTACTGACTCTGACACTGATGGTGGCAGTAGTGGGAGCCACAGAGCTGTTAGCTCCACCACCTCTGCGTTGAATGTTCTACAGAACAGAAATGAATCCACTTTCTCAGCAACACTTGGTAGTGGAAGTAACAGTCCGACACAACATGACCCATCTGCTAGGAGACATACTGGGTGGAAAATGAGATTGTCTGGCAGGGTGATCTCATGCTATATTGGTCACAAAAGATATCATGCTGGCTTGCGCTGGCAGATTTGGATTTCTGATTTATGGCCTGTCCACCAACCGGTGTGCAGTCAGAGAGTGTTCAGGACAGCGGGAAATGTTCTCAGGCCAGACCACTCCTCACTGAATCCACATCATGTGTAGCAATTCATTTTCATAAAGGTAAATGGTGACTTCATCAACAGCAGCCACCTTTAACACATTCCATCACCAGTACAAGCACCTTACCGCAGCATCATCACATAGGTTAATGTTCTTGTAAATAGTATTTAGTTTTTTTTTTGTTTCAAATCAGGCTCAGCCTCTGTTGCAGTGTTTTCCTATCTTCAGCACTGTTTGTCTGTTCTGTTGCAGTGTGTTCGTATCTTCAGCACTGTCTGTCTCTTCTGTTGCAGTGTGTTCCTATCTTTAGCACTGTCTGTCTCTTCTGTTGCAGTGTGTTCCTATCTTCTTCAGTACTGTCTGTCTGTTATGTTGCAGTGTGTTCCTATCTTCAGCACTGTCTGTCTCTTCTGTTGCAGTGTGTTCCTATCTTCAGCACTGTCTGTCTCTTCTGTTGCAGTGTGTTCCTATCTTCTTCAGCACTGTATATATGAATTTATATATATATATATATATATATATATATATATATATATATATATATATATATATATATATATATATATATATATATATATATATATATATATATATGCACATTTCTGTGGGCTGCTGATTGGTTGAAGTTCTCATATTTGTTATAATTAGGCTTGATCACAAAATTATGCTATAAATCACTAACTATTTAGACTATTTATCTTACTAAACATTCATGAAACTTGTTAATTATGCAGCGGGTTACAGGGGCTTTGCTACTTCATGCATATAATACATATGTAAATGTATTATTTGCTTCTGACCAGCAGCTAACGAAATATGGCAAGGGTGGAGATATCCAAGCTAAGGAAAATCACAGCAAATGAAGCTGGGGGCAGTCATACCTGACGCTTTCCTGTTGTTGACAAAGTATCTCCACCCTGCTCTCACCATGTCACTAGCTAATTTGGTCAGGAACACCTCAAACTGAATGCTTCATGGTGTTCAATGAAGAATCAGAGTCAAATAAACATTGAAAAGAAGCCTAGTTATAATCTGAAATGCAGCGTGTTGTACATTAAAATTAGCAATTATGGTTAATTAGATTTTTTTTTTTAAGTATTGTGAGAGATGCAACCCTTTATCTAAATGAGAACCTGAGATTTAAATGAGGTGCCAAAGTCTTGCCCTGCAGCTGCTGTTAGTGTTTGACAGGATAATCACTGATTTGCAAGAAGATGCATTAATAGTGCATGCTAATCTATCCTGAACTGTTACACGGTTTAAACACAGAGATCCACTTACGGAGAACTGTGGGGTCCTGCCATATACATTTATTTACTTTATTTGGCATGAGATCCACAAACCCTATATACTCTGTGTGAGTTTTTTGTAACTATTAAGCAACCTTAAGGGCAAAAAGACCTCAGTGACTCCACACAAGGCATGATAGTGGGTTCAAATGACTTGTCCCTTGTTGCAGTGGTTGCACTGACCAATGGGGTCCATTATGTCTCCCAGGTGTTCCTGCAGTGGTAACGTTGGCAGCAAACCACCATAAGCATGACTCTGAGCAAAGGTGGATCAGGCCCACAGATATGTGCAAGATAGTGTGACAAGCTTGAGATCTTGAGTGGCCCAAATCACAGAAACCTTCAACACTGGCCTATACACACCCGCATACTGTGCCAGGAGCTACGCGACAGTGGAAACCTTCAAATTGAAATGATTTAAACCAATCCAGTGTGTAACAGCATTAGAGGTACTGCAGGTCTGTTAAGGCTTCATCAGGCTAATAAACTACTATTCAAATTGTCTTCCATGTACAGTGAACTACCAATCACTTTAGTGTGCAATACCTTCTCTTGCTTGATAACATATCAGTGGAAAGTAAACCCATGTTCATGTCTGCTGCTTCTTTTTACTAAAAGAAACTCAATATATTCCGTGACAAACGTTTTAACTGGAAGTATTTTTAAACGTCTTCAATTGAAAACATCATGTTTGCACTTCCACACTTATGATTACATTTTATTACAGTCAATACATTTTTTTTACAAAGTTGCATTTTCTAGAGAGGTTGCAGCATCATGTATCAAAATATTGCTCAACAAAAGTTGAGTGTATTTATTCTTCCCCAATGACTCTGTTCTTTGATTTTTTCAGTGAAACATAAAGACTTGGAAATTATTTATATTTCATTCTGCCTTACTGGTCTTAACAGGTACGCACTTGGCTTTTCCTGTCTTCTACTGCAAGTTTTTTTTCAATATTTAAAGTTTGAAATCAGAAGAACGGAACAAGTCCTATGTCAGAAACACCACAGCACTCTTTTATAGAAGTCAAATCAGTGGCTCAAAAGAAAGCACTCTTCTGTTTAATACAAATTATTCTAACAGTTTATTTTAGATTGCTTACCCCAAACCATGTTGAAGGATGCATAAAAATGTAAGAGGAACGTAATACAAGTTAAATGTCATTGGAAGCTATTTACAGCTGTGAACAATGGGGGTATAATGAAACAATCAATCTTATTCACTTTGAAAATGTGTTTATAATGCCCAACTTAAGTGTAACCTCTTGTCACACAGTGGCACAAAGCACTAAATATTTCAATATGTATACTGTAGTTCTATATATTTAGGGCTTCTGTTTTTCGGTTTTTATTAATTGTATTTTTCGGTGCTTATTTTGAGCTGTTTTCAAGTTTTTCTGGAATTTTGTTTTTGACATACTGTATGAAATTAGTGTTTTCATTTACTTTCCAAAATGCTTCACCGTTAGTTTGTTTTTTCTGTCAAAATATGTAGTAGTGACTCGACAGCACTTGCACACTTAAGTTGTATATTGTTACCTTTGCTGTCTGCTACAATGACATCCCTGTGGTCACAGGCACATTCTTCTGGGGTTTTTGTGTGTAGGCATTTTTGTACATTTCACCACAATTCTGTTTTAAATCTTCCGCATCTTAACTGTAATACAGCTTTAAATCCCGCTAGCAAGCCTCCATTCCTGATTGTAATCTCGTTTTAAATCTCGCAAGCTGGGTCTCCAATAGAAATGTAGGAATGTGCTGTCAGTTGGGGTGGGTTTAAAGTATTCAGAACGAATCAGTGGAAGGTGGAACATTGCCCAGCAGCACTGGGAAATGTTTTTATTATTATTTTTGTAGTAAGTTTTATTTTTTAATGGGAAAACGGTAAAGTAAATGTGAATTGATTAACCATTTCCACAGTTTTTCCGAAGTTTTCCAGTGTTTATTGGCGATCCACCGATTTTAATTTTTGTTTGTATCAGTGGTGTTTTATTTGGTTTTATATATATATATATATATATATATATATATATATATATATATAGAATATATAGATATAATATATTACACCATCCAAGTGTTATAGGTGTAAAACATTGCTTTCTTTCAAGTACAGTGTTTAAAGCTTTCTTGCTGCAGTATTCTCCTGTTCCTGGCCGTTGTTAATACTATCTGACAGCCCTGAATCTTGCCTTATAAATAGTGGGACAGACGATCACAATGGCACAGGTTTAGGTATACCTTCTATTATACAACAGTGGGATAGACAGCTCTATTCACTTCTATCAACAAAATGGGCTTTTTAAAGGTATCTTTAAAATGCAGAATTGCTATCACTTTAGGGTTGTGTGCAACATGAAAAAAATGTCCCTAGCTAGTAAAAAAAAGAACACAGGCATTTATCCACAATTAATCAGCCCCAGTGATTTATAGTATGTACTAGAATAATGCATTCCTGTATCTGCAGCCATTACCTCACAAAAAAACTTGTGCATGCCCTACATCCCTTTCACTGATATTCAGGAAAATACTAGGAACCAAGTTCACTGTGTAATTGTACAACTTTGTATCAAATTGGTTCTGTTCGTACATTGAAAAAGGGTTAAACAGAAGGCAGGTAATTGATGGCTGTCATGACATTCACATTTTACAGATTAACACTCCAGCGGTCCTTGCATAACCATAACAGAGGAACAGATCGCTTTGTCACATCCCCTGATATACCTTCAGCCACGTCTCCTTTGGTAGTGCAATTGCTTTTCCTCCAATCCGCGATTGCCACATCGCCTACCACATTCAAGCAATGACTTCTGGTATTGTGATTTAGCCCCTTTCTGGATGGCCTGCTTCCAACTGAATGGAATGAACTGCCAAACTATCCAGTCCGGGGCACACTGTTCCTGTTATACAGCTCCCTCACAGGTCGGGAGGGAGATTGTTCACTTGGATTCTTTTGCTCTCTGTCACTGTGATGTAAAAAGTTTGACATTATCAACATATTGTATGCACATGCCATTCATGTACATGCAGATCTGCAGCCCTGTACTATAGAACACACAACAGTGTTTGGATGGACCTGTAGTATTTAGTTTTTGGTTGTTTGGGTAGTAGTAAGATATGTGGTTGTGCTCATGGACAAAAAATGATACACATGCTTTCTGTAACACGTACGCTAATGTGTAAAAAGTCTGTCCTTCACATTATTAATTTGTTATGAAACTTCCTGGCATTTTGTAATATTTAAATCTGTAACTTCTTCTAACAAGCCAGTTTCAGTCACACTGGGCAAGAGAGCAGTTCCCTATTGTCGACATTTTTAAAAAGCATCATAAAAAAAAAAAAAAATTGTAAAAGGAGGACTTTTGGGTTCACATTATGGTGTGCGGCTCGTCTTCAGAGATCTCTAACAGGAATAATTATTAGGTTGAATTCACATAGGCCCTGTTCCTGGCAGAGTAGAAAGAGATGCAAATATTTGATCTCTCTTTTACAGGTGCCAAGGGAGCTCATTGTAATGTGTGAAACATGCACTGCCAGACCCCAGGAGACTTGACTAACAGCATCTGAATACAAGTTCATATCCGCGGGTTAAGCTTTCTCCATACCGAGGGGAAGTGGTGTCTTCTACCATAAAACTGCACGATTTGATGAGATAAAAAAAAGTGAGGAGGTATAATTAAATAAAATCTGACATCATATTTCAGGATAGTTACTGGATAGTAAAACATTGTCGGAACTACGCTCTGAGGATCGTTCAGGATTTTATCTGACGTGTGCACGTGCGTATTTCAAAGTGTTATCATTTTGTATAATCAGCGGCCATCTCCTTAGAAATGCACATGGTAAACACAAGTCAGAGGAGAGTTTCCCTTATGTCGTGGGCAATTTGAATACGAAACAAATTGCCCATGGGGTTTGCAAAATGATCACATTATGAAAAGACCTACTACACATAATCTATACTATATATATATATATATGGAGTGTATGTCTCAGATAGGAATTTGAGGGATTTAGGACCCGGGGGAATAAGGGTTAATGCACTGCATCTAAGGGCAAAATGAAGCCAGAGGGCTGATCATTAGTGTGGGTAAATCGGATAATTGGGTAAATGCCAATTAGCTGTGGCTGATCAGGGTGCAAGGAATAAAAAGCTCACAGTTAGTTTGTTCTGAGATGGGCGTTGGAGAGAGATGGGGTGTATGGAGAAGGTAATTTTGAAAAACAAACAAAGACACTGATTTTGGTTTTGGTTTTTGGTCCACCAAACTTCTCCAAACCTAATAAGGGACAAGCTAAACTTGTTTACCCAAACCCAAACCCAAATCAAAACCAGTGTTCTTTCTTTGTTTTTCAAAATTACCTTTTTTAATGAGGTCAAGTTAGACCACTAAAGGTAGTCCCAGCTGAAAAATGTTTGGGAACCATTGGATTATAGGGTGTTATATTGCCTGCAAAATCTGTATTCTTACTACTGTATCATCACTTTGATCTACACATGCATTTTCATCATTTTGAGGGTTATGATAATAGAATTGAATAATTCAATGCCCAAGAAACAAGAATCAACTTCAAATCATAATCTCCAGCTTGACATTGCTCAATTGGGCAGTCTGAGGCTTCTAGGTCTCATGCTGGAACCTTTATGCACAAGCATGAAGAGGCTATATTAAGTATAAGCCAGCACAGCATGGTAAAAAAAGAAACAGTCACTGCTGGCCCTAAGAAGAAAACTCAGTTTGCCTGAATATCTGATACGTTGCTTCTGGTACAGGAAAAAAACACTGAGCAGCAAATTCAATATGTCATGGATGCAGTGCAACACAGCATGGTGCACAGCATGTACATCTCATTAATAGGCTGCCACAGAATGCCCCCCGAGCCTCAACCGTCTAGAGAGACAGACTCCCTGTGTAGGCATCTCCCCATAGTACAGAAGAAATGCCGCAAACAGTAATTTCCAACTAATGTGTGTTTCTCATTCGTGAATAATAATATTGTTAAAAAAAGAAAGCACCACAAAGCCTCAAAGGGACCATCTTTGACACTCAAACCCTACAACTCAAGTTTACAGATTTTGAGAGATGGTTTAATAGTCTTAAAATGCTCAAATACCACTGTGAACAGATATAAATAATGAAAACATTACCTACACACCACAGCAACACACTGCATGAGAGAGGCCCAGACTGATTTTAATGATCAGGAAGCCAATATATTCTGTGCCCTGAATAAAAATGAATGTCTGTGGCTGTATTTTGAGCTTGGAGGCCAGTATCTTAGTACCTACAATAAAATACAGTGACTATAGGAAGGTGAATGTACCGTCTATGGTGGCCCTTTTCGGTAGGATAGTCAAGGCGCCCTCTGCAGCTTCTTCATGCTGAATCACCGGGCTGGATTTGGCACCCCAGCTGTCCGAGCCCACCCAGAGGAAATGACCAACTTTACCGGCTCTTTTAGTTGCAGCCAGAATCTGCCTGCAAAAGAATTGCAAAACGAATTTAGCAGCAAATGTTTAAAAAACGACATCAATATGCTTCATTTTGACTTTACCGATGACTAGTCCTTGCAGTCTTTTCAAGCCCATTAAACCCTTAACTGTGGTACTTCAAGAGCCCTACAGTGGAGCTCAATGAGCCATTTGAGACAGCCATCTGTTGGACAGCCCCAATCTACACTGTTTCTTTTCAAATACATTTTAACCTGATGAAGGGACCCAATGGTCTTGAAAGCTTGAATATTTATTAACTTTTATGTTAGTCCAATAAAAGGGGTCAACTTTAATATTGTTTCTTCTTAGCCCCATAGAAAAAAATTACTTCAGTGCCAATTGAGACGTTCATGTTGAAATATTTTCTTTTATTAGTTTTTATATGGTAGGAACTGGTAGGTTTATGTCCAGGACTGAATGGCAAGCAAGGGGATATATAGTTCAGGATTGAGGAGCACTTTTACCGATTCTTTCTGCAATTGTCCCAGAAGCTATAGGTGGGGGTTTTTTGTAACAAATTTCACCCAAAATTGGCCTGATTAATTTCAGAAAAACTTTACAGTTAAAAGATACATTTATGTACTTGTATATAAATAACTAGCTTTGGTGCATTGCAAGGCTGTCTGATTTAATGTAGTACTAAAGCAGGTTAACTTCACCAGATTTAGATGATCACTCAGATAGTTGTTGGCTTTCACTGTAAAGAGAAGCTGGTGAGACATTGTAATGAACATCAATTGCATAGTCTACCCCTTTAAGAGTAATATTTGAATACACTAATTTGCATATCCCCACCCATGTAGCGGATAGGTACAAGGCTTGATATCCATCTGTGGGTATTCGATAAGAGCTAGTGAGCTCAAAATTCACAAATTATAATTTTTATATTGTTAATTTAACTTTTAATAAGTGAATAAAAACTCACGATACTTGTATTTCATAAATAATTTCATTTTAGAATGGTACTGTATGTGCAGGAAAACAAACATACCTATGCAGAAGTAAATAATACTGAAGCAATTCACACTCAATTTGGCAAGGAGAGGATTAACCAATGGGAGTTGAGTAAGCACCTTTACTGCTGATTCAATAAAGTCAACTCCTGCAAGTCTTTTCATTTGCCTTTTTCAAATTTCAATTTAGGGACATATGAATGATGCAGTAGAATGCTGGTAAATGCATGCTACAGTTTAATTTAACACCATAACTAATGTTTTATGAATACATCCCCCTTATTCTTATATCACTTAACTTTTCTTGACAGATTGATTGATTCTGCCTTGCTTATACAGCTTGAAACAAAAGCGGTCCACAGAAATAAAAGATTTCAACACCATACAAATTAATATTTGAGCTGTGAATGTATAGAAAGTTTGCAGGCAATGTACCAGAAGCCTAATATCGCAGTGAACCAGTTCTATGGAACGTGGACCTGCATTACATCAACTTAAAGGACATATAGCTAACAAAATCATTCCAATAAATCTTATCTAATATGTATCACCATCACTTCATGAATCTCACATTTTCCTATATGAAAAAAAGATGCACACATTACAGTATGTTCCACGTCTCTTGCATTTCTCTTTATGATTTAACAATGCTTGTCTGTAGTGCTGTGAATGAATTTTTTTTTTTATATTTACCTAATATCTTCGTCATTGGCAAACATGATGATGGCACGTGCTTTCGGCGTTTCCAGAAGCTGCGTGATAATTTTATCAAAGTCATCTGTTTTCAGGTTGTGTGGGATTTTAACAGACTGAGCGATGCAAAGTCCACCTGAAAAAAAAGCATATCACCGCTCAATAAAAGGTCCTTTTTGAACAAACAAAACCTTTTCATTTATCTTCAGAGGCACGTGCAAACTGCAGGTTAATTGATACTATATGTGGCATATGAAAACAACACTAGATAGGAGAATTACCCAAACCCTCTCTAAGGAAAATACCTTTGGGAAAGAGAGGCGTTATATATGCAGTTTAGAAGCGAGAAGCGAGGCTGCCAAAGCTAGTGGTAATTTTGATGGCATCTGAGAATTTAGCAAGCAAAAGAGTTAAGCAAGAATGAAATTCAATTTACTGAGCTGAATAAAAATCCAGGTGTAACTGAACAAGCTTTTCACTGTGGAGATTAGCTTGAGAGGGGAATGAAGGGCATGTACCCAATTTAGAGAGATGGCTTCAGTGGAGATAAGGAGGGGATATATTTGAGAGATTGACTTCAATCAACATTGAACAGCTAATTAGAATTCCTAAAAGAAAAAGCCAAGTTTTGGAATCTAAGTATATCTCATTTACTGACCAAGATTTGTACTGCAAAACAGCAGTATTATAAAAATCATATTGCCTAGCAATATAGTAAAATATACGTTATTATAAATCATACATATTTAGGACGGATGAATAAATGCAGAACAACTGGAAGTGAGACATGTCCTGCCTGTTTTACCATCTTAAGATATTTTGCTTACTAAACACATTGCTTTCTCTAAAGCTCCTCTTCAAATGCATGGCAATGATTGTAAGGACAAAGTTGTTTCAGAAGTTAAATTGTACCCTTATAAAAGTTACCCACAGTAAAATCATACCAAAGTGTGACAAAGCATAGGTAAGCACTTTAAAGGTCAAGAGGTATTGCAAAGTATATTATAAACCTGGCAAACTATGGTAAACTACGGTAAATGCATATTAGCATGAGAAAAGCATAGACAAACTGCAAAGTCACTGTGCAAAAATACCGCATTAAACTTTTTTTGAAGGTAATAATATAATTATAATAATGCAACCCTTTTTTTTCTTTTTTTTTTTTTACGAATGACTGGGGTGGATCGTTTAAATCCTCTCTTCTTGTTTCAGTTCTCAGAGTAGTTTACTTCAGTAATTCACATATATATATTTTCCTAGAAGTTATTTTTTTCTCCTTCAATAAAATAGGAGCAGCCTAACTATACTGAAGCAGTATAACCCTGATTAGAGTGCCCTGCTGTCTGGTACAGGAGTTGATCCTGTTGGAAGTTAGAGGCATGGTACTATCATACAGCCAAGGTCATTTCTGATAATCAGGGCTATTAGAAACTGGTAAACAGTGTATTTAGTGTTCTTATAACCATTTCAAATCTTTCATTTACAGATGTATTTAATAGATGTATCTAATTAATATGTTGTCCTTTTTGTCCATTTTTTTTTTTTTTAAACTAAACATTATCTCTGAATGTTCTGCAGTCATTTACTGCATGGTGGTACCCTGCAATAAAGCTTCCTGTTTCGTCCCGGAACTAATGATTCTCCAGACAAACTCAAAGAAAGTCAGGTAAAGAACAAACCAATAACCCAGAACCAATTACTGCAAATATCATACAATGTATGTAACAATCATAAGCATGGCATTTGCAGCTCCTTTGCCAGCTGTTGTCCTTTATTGCAGGGCTCTACATTATTTTCTTCAACCATATTACTATTGAAATGATCAATGTGGGCAATTAAAGAATGCAATAAGACCTATAAAAAGAAGCATGCCATCATGCTGTACAGCTGGCATTAGCTCTGCCCCCCTTCAAAGCTTATCTGTAGAAGTGGATCAGTCTCTGGATTACAAAACAATTCTGTCAAAATCCTTCTAAAGGGAATGTGTTTATGAGTGGACTATATAACAGTGATAAAGAAAATTGGAAACCTAAAAATATAAAGGAAACTAGTGAAGATTTTGTATGAACTGCATTGAATGAATGCCTTCTATATTTGTGTGGCAGATACAATGCCCAAGTTGAATCTGTGCAAAATCTTCAGTACGCATTCTACGATGAACACTAGACATCTTGTGTTTTGCATGCTCAGTTAAACGTTAATACCTGCTAACTGTGCTGTATGCAATATTTTCCTTAATGATTTATATTATTTAGTGTGCCTAATCATTTTCCCCAAATTATTTTATTGGTGATGTTTGTTTTGAAATTCCTAAGAATGTACTTCTGACAATTGATTGATTGATGTAGCTCTGTGCCCTGTCTCTGTCTAATAATAATAATAATAATAATAATAATAATAATAATATAATAATAATAATAATAATAAAATGAAAGACAAACTATCAGATACAACTCACAAGTTTTATTGAAGTACATCATATCAAACATCTGCACAGCTGAAACGCCATATTTAAATGAACAATTAAACATAAAAGTGTTTATTTTCTAACTTACCACATATAAAGCACTACTTCAAAAAATGAAAAACTATAATAAAATAAACATTTCAAAAAAAAGAAACTAGTGTGTAAACAGGTATATGTACATACAAAACTGTATATATATATATATATATATATATATATATATATATATATATATATATATATATATATATATATATATATATACTTTTTTTAAAGTAACATAAAAAAAGAAAAGAACTCAATTCCCACTATATAACGTTAATGCGCTTCCGGAGAAATTGACTTCAAAGTAGCACCTAAGTAGCACAATCCATACAGATGTAATACTTCTCAACTTTTCCTGTGCATTTACTACATAATGCTCTTTCACATTGGGCACAGATATCAGAAGTTTTATTTTGATTGCATTTAGCTACCTGGTATTGTTTTCTCTTGCGTGTGTCACTGGGTGCAGCACTCAATCTAGGTTGAGCTGCAGCACTCTGCTGCTTTGCAGTTTTCTGATCGAAATGTTTCTGCCAAAGCTCTGTGGCTAGCTTCAAGATGAAATCTCTCCTACTGATATTTTCCCTGGTGCATTCCTTACACAAAATGAAGGAATTGATGGCTGCTAGATCCAGTACATTTAAAATACAGCAACTGGCCACCAGCAAGAACTGGCTTTCATTGAGTACTGACATGTCATCGGGTCTAAAACATCCACTCCGTACTTTGTATCAATGTAGAAATCCACACTCTCCATTTTTTTTCTTATCAACAGTCCCGATGGCAACTGACGTACGAAGAGAGCTGAGAATGATTACACTCTTTCTCAGCTTGCACTTGTAAACAGTTAGCATAGCACAGTCATTGTGCTTCAGAATTGTACTGGAGTACAGCTGTGGTTGCAAGTTTTCCGCAGATGGTGGAAGCATAACACCGGGATTTATAATTTCCCAAATTGTGCCATCATTCCCGGTCTCCAGAATGCCTGTTCATGCTGAAAATGCAGCTGGAGTCACTGTCCTTGGTACTGCTGCCGGTGAAGGGGTTGGCATGGCTGGTACGCCTGCAGGAGACGATACAGGCAAAGTGGCTGACACTGCAGAGATACCTCAGTGGGTGTAGAGATAATAGCAGGCTTGTATATAAAAAAATAGAATATTGTAGGTTATATTCAAAACAAGATCATGTATTGTAAAAGGCAGTCAAAATGACTGCTTTGGCAGTTCTAGGTGGGCGGGATTATAACTTCCTTATTTTCTCGATCCTGCCTTTCAAACGTCATCAGGGTATTTAATACATGTATAATACATGTCATAAACGGACAACCGCATAACTTTCAAACACACACGGTAATTTCAATTTGAAAACCTCAAACCGTCAAAATGACTGCCGTGGCAGTTCTAGTGTTAACTTATACAGTATGTCTGTACAGATTCTGCTAGGAGAGCAAAAAGAGCAACAGCAGTGCTCAGTCTTAACATTCAAACTCCTTAACAACACAGTTGAATCCCCTATATTATAGAACACACTGGATTGAGAAAATAGTAGCATTAGACCTGGAAAAAGGGAATTATGTTGACATTTGAGGTTTTGATGGGTACAAATACATGATGGAGTGTGTGTACATATGTATTATTGTTTTCCTAGCATCTGTTTTGCGCTTTTGGATGTTGTCTTATCGTCTGATTTAATGATTTATCCACATGACCTACAGCTGTATTGAAAAGAAGGTCTTCTCGTCTTTGTGAGTAATATCAAATAAAGCAGTTTAATAATAGATAAATACATAAATGTGCACTTTTAGTCTACTGGTTTTACATAAAATAATATGTTTGTCACTGACTTACTCCCTAACATAGGTGTAAATATAAAATGAGATTACAAGTAAGCTACGGCAGTATTAAAACATAAATTTTTATGCCCGACATTATATTGTGCACATTTAGCAATATACCGTAAGGTTGACATATATACTAACAGACACCTCCACTACTCACCTTTTCATCTTTTGCTTGTCATGTTTCCAGTTTGAAGTAGCAGTGCAGTATTTACACGTTTAAGAGCTCAGAGATTAAAAGCAAGTGGAGATTATTGTTTTGTATTGTAACAACTAAATAAACATGTGCGTGGTTGTGGTTTTTAAACAACATAATAATAATAATAATAATAATAATAATAATAATAATAATAATAATAATAATAATCTTCATTTTATAAACTGCCTTTCATGACCATTCATCACAAAGCACTGTACAACACAAAATAAACATAAACAATAAAAAAAAAATATCAAAACATTAAATCTAAGAAAAAATAAAGTTTAAACAAATAAGTTTTAAGAAGATGGATTCAGAGTCCCAACCTTGGATCATAGGAACAGAAGGCCCAATCACCCACAGTTTGTAATCTGGTCGTGGGGACACATAAGAGTCCAAAATCAGTGGACCGCAAATTGTGTTTAGGGGTATAAATAGACAAAAGGTCAGCTACCCTGCTCATGCACGGCAAAGGAATTTATTTTCATACAGTGATAAAATGAATAAAGAACACCTGTCTCCTAACCCTATATGATATAACAAAATCCATTATTTACAAAGCAGTATAACCCTGTTAATTTTTATAATCCTTAGACCAACTTTTGGAACCTACCTTTCAACGTTGATCTCCATAATGAAATTAAAAGTTTATAATGTGTTTTAATTAAGCTGATTGCTCTCCGTTTATTTCGGTAAACCCTAATAGGATTAGAAAAGTGTATTAAATGCACTTTCCTAAAAGCTTTTTTAACAGCCGTTCAAACAGGGTTCTGTTTGGGGGAAGGTAAGCTCTTTAGTCTTGTTTTATGGCATGCAAAAAAAGTTTGCTTTTCATTTCCAGCAATCCGGCCCTTCCGAGGTCAGTCGTGCACTTTTTCTAAACATTTTACAATCATGTTACTCAACAAACTGAGTTCCATCCATGATAACCTCATGGCTGTTGCTTGTGAATTCATTTAAAAATTGTATTAGTTGCCTTCAAACACATCTGCTTCTGACTCTACAGATTCAAGGTTCAATATGAAGGAGCTCATTGTAACAAATCAAGCAGAGAGGATATTAAGTAGTTCTTGTAGTCAGCTAATACTATTTGGTGTACAACTGCACATATGGGACTGATTTGTTATTACAATATTGTATTTAAAGACAGGATGAGAATCTAGTCATGGATACTGAGATATTTTGAAAGAAAGGGCTTCTTTCTGTGATGGCGGTACCCCACTGTGAATACCTACAGTATTATTTGAGGGTGAAGAAGCACTTTAAAATCACCTATTTAAAACAAAATACCACTGACATTGTATTCTATTATTCATTTTTCTACTATTGGTATCCTTTGCTCTTTTCTACTTTTTAATTGTGTGTCACAGGTACACTGAGACACAGCCCTACAAAGCCATGATGTATTGTGACCAAAAGCACTGATATTTGAGATTGCTAAAAGCAATAAATGTAGGCACCCAGTGAGTAGATGTCATAAATCACCACATTCATAAGCTCAACACGAGTCAAATATCTGCTGCCTCATCTAAATCTAATATTATTGTTACTGAAAGACATTCTGGAGCAACCCAACATCCTGGTCAAAGATCAGCTAGCTTGGTACAGTAGCACGAGGGACAGGAAATGTTGCAGGGTAGGAGCTGAAGCAAAAGACAAAGTATGATCAAACCTGACAACCCACAATTTTAACTACACCGATTTCCATTTAAACCAGGCAATATTTAAACCAGTATTTAGGAAGCTATAAATGGCTGTGTAGTTTTCATCATATTGTGCTGGAGATAAAAAAAAAGTGTCATCATACTTTTGATTGTACATGTGTAATCCTGATTGCCCTGCCGCCAGTGAATTAGCAAGTGTAAATTATTCTAGTATTACTCGTCACATCATGACACCATGCTGAATTGCATCAGATAATGGTAAGTCATTTAACAGTTATCTGAATTCAATGAATATAATTCAATGGTGTGTAATGTTAACTGTTACATAAAGAACACAGTACTTCTTAGGGAACTGAGTCTGGCTGGAGGAAGGACATGCTAGCTGAAGTGATTTTATTAAGGCCCTGTCAAATCCTTTGACTGCATTGACTACTAGATCATATTACAAAGAACAGTGATATTTGACAGGACAGTTCGAGAACTGCTTTTTTTCCAGTTATTTGAAATATTATATTATGTGAATGCTTTAAATATTGCGTCCTTTAATACTGTAGTTCAGTCAGGAAACTCATACAATAGATTATTTATTAAAATATAGACTAGACAACACCACTACATTATACACATTTTACAACACATTTGCCTTTGGCCTCGCCTTTCGAGGTACCCCTGCCGATAAAGTAGCTTGCAGGTAAGTGAAGAGCCTGACTATAGGGAAGCCATGGGCAGGGGGGCAGGAGATTATGTGATCTAAATGTTACTAAATGGCTAAACCTACCATGGTTTTAGCTAACAAAAGTATTCCATACTTGCTGTGCACTGCCTTTCACTGCATATGTTTCAAATATGCAATTTTGAAAACTTTATAGAAAAAAAATACATTTTAATAAAAAAATGTGATACCTAGAACTGCACAAGCTAAATGAGTGTTTTCTGTTGACTTGCCTTTAATGTTACTGGTTCACTTCCTACGTCTCTTCACCTTAGCAGTGTCTTCAGGGTGAAAGTATGTCACTAACCACAAAGCATGTCAGTCAATAGGGGAAGCTGCAGGTTTGTTAATGACAGGAAAAAAATCTATTGGCCAGGTTGGGGTAATTCCACTTTCCAAGTTAAAAGACCAAGGAAGTGCAGGAGTACATGAAAGAAATTATTTAACCTAAACCGCAGCCATACTGGCAAACGTTTCCTTTCTGTTGGGCGAGGTTAACACTATAAACACCCAGCCGGCTGCTGACAGTGAGTGAAATTTGAACGCACACAGCTAATTTCCATATTTAAATAGCAGGGTGGTGGTTAATGCAGTCTGTGGGCTAAAAAATAAAGAAAACAACCAAAGATTGTCATTGTGTGATGTTGCTTCTTTTAAAAATGTGTAGTATTTATGAGGGAAGTTTTCTTTCTGGATGTTCAAATGTGGGAAGTTTAAATGTTCAGTGTTTTATCTACATTTACATTTTTAAGTGGCAGTATAATTGGGTTGATCAGGCAGCTGGGCCGCCCTTAGACAGTGAAATATCTCACTTGTTCTTCGCTGGAGCTGGAACAACACTACTGTTATCTTTACTTGCAATGCTTGTAGGTGTTTTTTCACTATTAATTAATTCATTGAAGAACTCCTTTCTCATATGACAGCATTAACCTACACACTGGTAATTATTAATAAAAGTAAAAGCACAATATTATTATTATTACAAAAATGGAATCGTGGGATTACAAAAAAAAAAAAAACAATCCCTAAATCCTGAGATTGGGAAAAGTGTCCGAAATTGGATTCCCTTCTCTAGACCTATTGAGCGTGTTCATATCACACAGTGAGTGCCCATCAACAAGCTTTATTTGTCTAGCAGCTGATTAACACAAACAGACTAGGGCACTAAACACTTTAACATGCAAGCATTTTGTAAGTCATTTTTGACTGCCTGATATAAATATCACCTTTCTACTTTCAACAGATTTGCTTTTGGAAATACTCACTTCAAAATAATGTGCTTATTCTAGCTAGATTTGATACTGCCCAAGACACACATAGCATCTTACATTGGCGCTGCTCAACTGTTCAACGATAAAATTTGAGTTAAAAAAAAAATCAGTTTTCTCTCTACACTTCGAGAGAGAGAGAGACACACACAAACATACACCCACACACACAGACAGACAGAGACAGAGAGACACACATGCACGCCTCGGTATATATTGAAACTTACTGGGATAGTGTGAGATTTGGGTGAGGGATTTTCTGTTCAGATTTTGTGTTCAGACTTGTTTTTGTTTAATCTTTTTAGTTTGGCTCTGTGAGCCGTGCTTTGTCTGTCCTTGATTTATTTAATTTTTTTAAACCACAGTCCCGCTCTGTGTCTCTCTGCGGCGCTCGAATCCCACGCAGGACACCATATGTGACAGGATTGAGAGACTCAGAGACTTAAGCACTGGGGTGCACATTTATTAACCAAAAATAAATCAGACAAAACACAGCTCACAGAGCCAAAATAAAAAGGTTAAACAGAACAAGTCACAAACACAAAATCTCTCTATCTCTCTTTCTCTCTCTCTCTTTCTCTGTCTCCATCTCCGTCTCTGTCTCTCATCCATTTTCAGGTATTACTTACTTACCTAAGAACACATCCTTTAAAATGAAATAAGGGAGAATGTATTCATTCCAACTATAAATCAGATGGATTCAATCTGAATGTGTGGGTAGGGGAGAACCCAGCCCGTCCTTTGTGTTCCTCTCCGGTTATCCTGAAGCACATTCTTAGCCAGGGTCGCTTCACTTGGCGTCATGGCCAGGTCCTGTGATTCTTGGCATTAGCACTGGAAGAATACTTTAGGGCTATTGAAGACTGATTATGAGAAACAACTTTTCTGAGAAAATCCACTCAATATGTATAATAATATAAAATATGCAGCAGTAGTTGGCAGCGTGACTGATTATGTGATTGACATTATAAATGGGGTGATCGTTATGCAATTGATCACACCTCTGGACACTAAGACTGTGTAAGATGTATTCTTTCCACTGACATATTCATGAGCTAACCATAGTTTTTCTCGCTAAGGGGGAGAATGTCATCAAAAATTATTTAACCTAAACCGCAGCCATACTGGCAAACGTTTCCTTTCTGTTGGGCGAGGTTAACACTATAAACACCCAGCCGGCTGCTGACAGTGAGTGAAATTTGAACGCACACAGCTAATTTAACGGGTGATCGTTATGCAATTGATCACACCTATGGACACTAAGACTGTGTAAGATGTATTCTTTCCACTGACATATTCATGAGCTAACCATAGTTTTTCTCGCTAAGGGGGAGAATGTCATCAAAAATGAAGACCATAATCTGTGACAGCTCTCTCTTCAGCTCTTCAATCATGAAATATTATTATTATTATTATTATTATTATTATTATTATTATTATTATTATTATTATTATTATTATTAAAAGTTATTATTCTAATTGCTTGTTAAGGCAAGGGGCAGATTGCAGACTTGTCTTCATTTGGTTTCCTACAGTATTAGTACTGTACTATGCCAGAGTCTTACCCAGGCTATGGTACTGAAACACTAGGGTTTGTAAAGATTGGAGGTGGCATGGTCGCAAGCAGGTCATGACAGATCGGCATGTGCAAATTATTCTAACAAGCAACAGATGTAGTTTGCAAAAATAAGGACTTTGTGAATGTTTCATATAAATAACATATTTAATTAGCTGTATGTGCATCTGATCGTCTTTTTTAAAGAATGTAAATATTACTGCAATGGTGTTACTTTAATGTTGACCATATCTCATTGTAAATATGGTCACATAGTACCATACCTTTTAATTATTTAGAATTAGGGTTTCTATTGGTATAACCAATACATTTATTCTACGTCTTATTTGGTGTCCATGTTCCCCTGTCCAGTTTAATGTATTTTTTCAATAGAGGCACTGGGATTACCATCTAGGGTGGCAACCTTTTCAAATTGCCAAGTAGGGACAAGCCTCCTGTTCTGTTTTATATATCTATGCTCATTTACTCATTATGAAAAAAAGCAAGGACAAGGATGTAGCCCCAAACCTGTGAAACAGTTTACCAGCTATCAGCACTCTGATGTGTGGAAAACAGTGCAGCTATACCATGACCAATTACTGGCTGTGCTTCGACTCCATGCTGCAAATCTTTCTTGCTTTTGGAACAGCATATAAATTCCATATGCTTATATAGCCTAGTTTAGCGAATAGAACTTGTACAGACCATAGACCTCTGTTCTGACTTGATTTGAGCTCAGTTTTCAGGCTCCTTTACCACATCAACACTCAAAAACAGTACCCCTGGACAATACTAAAATACTAGAAAGAACTGGTCAATTCATTATTCAGAAAAACAAACAACAAACAGATAACCAATGTCTACAAAAACTTCTACAAGTAAACACGGGACTGGGGGAATATCCAACCAGAAAAACAAAAGCCCTATTTAAAAACCATTTGTAAATATTGTTTATACAGTAACTTGGTTTACATCACCAAATACTATTATAGTTCAGTTGCACAGTTAAAAAACTTTGCAATTGCAATTTGCAAAAGTATCATTTTAAAGCAAGGCTTGGAGTAAATAAGAAATATTTTAAGTAAAAAGGATTCTCCTAATTCCAACCAATGTAAAATAACACATTATGAATATATTGAATAATCAGTTTTAGTGGGCCGTGTTATTACAATTTTTCATCTGTACAGCACTACTCCTTTTTGTAAATAACTTGGCCTTTTGCACATAGTTATACGGCTGCAAGCTTTCTGATAACTTGGCTGTTTTTTCACGTGGGAAATATGTTTCTAAATGACTTGTTGTTGGGGGTGTTGTGGTGTTTAGACCACCAATAAGGAAAGCCATGCCATGGCATTGCATTGAGTCCAGTTCTGAGCTCAGTGTAGATAGATAAATTGCAGCAGAAAAAAAGTTCCAGTGGTAACTGCAGCTTGTTACATTCAGAGCATGCTGGATGTCACATAATGAATGTCACTGGAACTAATCACATAAAGTGCTGAAATTACTAGTTGCCCGACTGGTTCAGGTTGACACAAACCCTTTGGGGAGACTTAAAAATGCATTTGTGCTGTATTGTTCATAAAAATTATAGATTTTTGGTAATCATTTTTCAGTATCTTTTAGGCTGTTCACAGAGCATCTTGATCAGTGAAATATGTCGCTATTACAAAGTGATTTAATCTAAGATTGCAGCGGGTGAAAGGCTTACAAGGTCAGTGTGAATAACAGCAGAACTCTGTCAAGGTATAAAATGATGGCTCGGTTGCATTTCCTATGTTGTATTAAAAACTGGGTGTATGGATCTGAGCCAGGTCACAATGACAGATTATTTGCAATGTGAACTTTAAGGTATCCTATAAAGTTTTAAAAAATACATATTTCAGAAGAAAACAAACATAATTTGTTAAAAAAATATATATAATATATATATATATATATATATATATATATATATATATATATATATGATATATATATATAATATATATCAAGTTCAATAATATTATATATATAATATATATATATAATATATATTATATATATATATATATATATATATATATAGATATTCACAGATATATACCAGCATGGTTTCACAGAATTGGACCACCTTAAAGTGGTTTTAGCAGATAACATAAATTACACTACTCTCATCAGTTGCACACTTCCTTTTGTTATATACAGTAGGTCTTATATGTCGAGGTTTTGTTGTTGTTGTTGTTTTAAAGTAAACAGGTATTTTCTAAACATACTAAACTTGACTCAGAAGACACTGTTGAGGTGAAATGACCCAGGAAGTGAAGTGCAACAGATTTCCTGAAAATAAAACTAAGAACTTTCTTTAACAAAATGTAATACCAGATGTCATGTCTATCATGAAAATCTATGTTTGTCACAACAGGAGTTTGTTTCAAAACTACATGATTTAGACCTCTGTAGCTAATAGAAGCGCAAAACAGGTCTGATTTATGGAATTCTTTTTTGTAGCTACTGTCAATCTAAAGTGAAGGTGAAGGTGTGTGTTGCTGTGCTGTTATGTTCGTGACTTTTTTGTAGAACCTTTTGTTTTGGCCCTTGTGCATATTTGTTTGCTGTTATAGCAGTTTATTGTTAATAAACATGTGATATAGTGCTTAACCTGTAGCTTCTTGTTTCTGAGTTTCTCTTCCTGCCAGTAACAACTTGGGCCGTAACACTGCCCTGTCACAATCAGTGAAAAACTTGATCTATGAATACCTCAGAGGGCTAACTCATGAGGCATGGGCATTAATGAGTCCCTTTGCCTTTCTAAAGGTCATCTTTCAACTGTTATAGCAATGTTCTTTCTTTTAATTCCTAGCCTGAATAGAGCAGTGCTGCTCTTTGGAATTCCATTGATTGGTAATGATGGACACATTTCATTATTGAGAACCCCAGGATGCAGCCTTGCTGTTATGAGTCATGCCAGCATCTTGTGTTGAAGAAGACAATGTGAACAGCATCATTTGATTGCACAGTTGCATGTCGAATTTAAATTACCAATATAATGCAGAATGTATCTATTTGTTCAATTGGGACTGAGACTTTTCATATTGCTGGGTTGCTAAGGATTCATATTCCCAGTGCTCTGCGATTCTGCAATCAGGCATGATAGGCTATAATCTGTGCCCCCTGCTGTCTGTTATTTAACCATTCTCCCATCCTATGTTATGTCATCTTTATGTACAGCTATGGCCAAAAGTTTTGGATCTCTCTTTAGAATTAAGTCCTTTTGCTTCATAAAGTCATATAAAACCTGCTGGCTGAATAATGTTATGTCAATATGTTGAATTACATACCACTTTGTATTTCCCATTTACTTAACAAAAAACTGACAAAAATTGAAAAATGCGACAGTTTGAAATCTAACATGAAATAATGTACTAGTATGGCTTCCGGCAGACTTTTGATAATTAATTTTGTCTACATATCTACATTATGTTCATGATTTTTTTTCTGTTTTGTTTTGTTTTTTAAATTATGTCTTAATCCTAAAATTCTAGGTAATGCAAATCTTTTGGCAATGGTTGTATGAGGCCTGGTCTTATCCATCATCCGGCACGTAGAGACAGGCTGACATTGCTTCTGATTGGTTCATTTCACTTTAGTCACCCGCGATATGTGGGACAAATAGAACACAGGGTGGAGTTGCTCACTTCACCCAGACTGGCTGCTCGCATCGCTTGCTGGGAGTATAGATACACCCATACACTCCACTCACTTCTAAATTATTCGCTAGCATCACTCACTTCCAGAGTAGATCCATCTTTACAGAAAATGCATTGCAGCGACCACTCTAAACATAGAACAACTGGGTGCAAAGCATCAACATTTCAGGCACAAAAGAGCAATTATATCTTACTTAGTGAAACTGCCTTTCACTGTTCCCCAGAATACAACAATAACCTGGGCAGAGCTGGGCAGGGCAAATCTCTTGTAATGACCTCTGTGTTAAGCTGTGTCTCCTCCCCCACATTGCACATGGAGAACAGTTGAGTTGGAGCAGGTGATGGAGTGGGATGGAGCGAGAGAGGGAGTAGGGCTGAAGGGTGGGGGTTAGGCGGAATTAACTGTATAGAAAAGCCATTAAAGGAACCAGGAAAGGTGTTACATATTGTGAGCCAGCTCATTGCCCTGCCTACAGGGTGTGCTCACAGTGAGCTGAAACCAGGCATGCAAGACGCAAGAGACATTGCTGGGAAAACAGATTGCAGCTCTAAAGCTAGTCTGCCATGAGTTGGGGGGGGGGGGGGGGGGGGGGGGGTGTTCTACAACCAGGGGACCACTCTTGTGACAGAGATCTCAACCCCAAACCCATACCAGAGATTTGGATACCAGTCCAACATCTAAAATTTTGGGTTTTGAAGTACAATTATTATTTAAAACAGACTTGGAAACCGGATTCTTTTTTGTTGTAATTTTGTAGTTGCTACAGTGAAATGTTTTTTTGAGTTAGGGCTTTGGGGAACAGGGTTTTCTTTTGTGAAATTGTTTTATTTAAATCTTTTTGTTTGTTTGTTTTGCATGCATGGGTGTCGGTTGTACATATGGTGCAGCCAATAAAAAAACAAACAAAAAAAAACCAAACAAAACCCCATTTCAACTGAGCTGTTCTCAACTCCATTTCCATGCAATTATCTATGCCTTCCTTCAACTAGCTTAAAATATAAATAATATGAGGGTTCCTGACCACAAGGGGTTGCTTAAGTGACACGAGCCAAACTACTGCATCCCTAGTCAGTTTCTATCACAGAGGCTAGCACAGCTTCCACTGTGGATCCCCAGGCCAAGATGAGCGCAGAAAGAAAAATAAATGAAGCAAAGCAGTGGTTCTGGCTGGGAACTCACTTTAACCTTAGATCAAATCACGTAAATATTTAAGCATACTTTGGGCCCTTCCAATACCAGGCTAAATTGTCAATCAAATAGCTAGGTTCTTATTTGTCTCGTGATTAACACACAGCCTCACAGCCTCCAACTGCTTTCTTGGCTTCATCTAATGGCAAGGCCGAAAGCCAAAGAATCTAGTGTAAAATATGTATAGTGTAGCAGTGTTGTCTAGTCTATTTTAATAAATAATCTATCGCGTGAGTTTTTTGACTGAGTTTTAACTCTGCTCTCATGCATTTACAATATGAGCTGGGGCTACTGCAGTGTATTTTAACCAACATTTTATATTTTCTGTGTAATAATGTTTAATAGTAAACTTGTAGACTGTTAAAAGGAGAGTTGTTTTATAGGAGGAAAAGCACCTCCAGTTTTTCACTTATCAGGAGCTCATAAAGCCTTAAACTACACAAAGCTATGAGTAGAGACTGCAGAAGGGTGTGAGTGGGTTAAACTGACTTAGAAAACAAGGCCAATTTCATTAATATTAAATATAAAAAATAAAAAATAAACTTCAGATGCAGATTTCTTGTATTATGCAACCTGTTTTGCATACACTTCTTAATGCTGTTTCATCTGGATAAAATGTGCTTGCACAGAAAAGGATGTGAGTGAGTGCATGGGACATGTGGAGTTCAATTATCTTAATGCAGGGATGGCTGTTTTGTTTTCTTCAAAATGCCTGGAAACAAACTCCAGTACAAAATCAATCAAGGAAGTTAAAAGAGCCCTGTCACCCGGCTTACCGATGCAGGGAGAGAAGTTCCAAAGGGCCCTTTGGAATTCTCTTGAAGCTGTGCACCCAATTACAGCATTCAATCCATTCCCTGCCACTTCCACGCCGTTTTCTACTCATGTATAGCGTGTTAACTTTTCACAAGAATTACCAGACAAAAAAGCAAAGCAGAACAGCTGTGAAGCTTAGGAACCTGAAAACGGCTGTACCTCAATATGAACCCCGGAGGTATTCTTTACATGACGTTGTTATAATGTACACCATTTATACCATTTTAGCACGGGGTACACTTTGGTTTAACATGCTCACCGGGACTAGCTTCAGATGTGTCTTTGCTTTCAAATCCAGGGGTGTATGCTGAAATTCAGGGTGCAGTAGTATTGTTTGAACTTCAGTAGTTCAAACAATATTGCCATTGATATGTGTTTAATATAGCTTGTTTAGAACTTTAAAATGTCTGAAATAATTTCAGATTTCTACTGTAGTTTTGATTTGAACTCTAATTTCCTTGAGGGCTTTGTCAAGAAATGGCAGTTACCAATCTGCCCGGGTCTGACTTATCTGCACAACCTTTAGCCCCTTGACAGAATGAGCTCAAGGTTTTGTCTAAAAAGACAGGTGCGAAGAGGCAAGAAACAGGGTTCGAAATTAATCTGCATTAATTGATTTAATATAAAAATGAACACAATTCATTGCTATTTATTTAAAAAATGTACTGCCTGGGCTTGTGATTTACCGGGACATCCTCTTGCAGTGATAAAAACTGTCTACCATGCACGACCATTTATATGTTTTAATGCACAGTGCCTTGTCTACTAAGATCTTCTAATGTTAGTAACTAGTAACTCATACAGCATAGAAGCTGTGTTGACGGATTAAAGTAATTGTAGCTAACGCAATAATGCTAGTGTAAATGAACAGCATAAAGCAGGTTTACCTGGACATTCATGAATACAAAATATCTCTACTTAGGCGTCTACATAACACAACAAATATGTTGGTTCCATACAGTCCATTCTCTGTCAATGCTTTACATACAAAGTCAGACCTCTCCAAATCTTGATTTCCATGACCTACAGCCTCTGAATGTACATAATGTAAGTCTGATGCATGCATGTACTTAAAGATGCATGGGCGGGTAACTTTTTATAGCACCAGATTCTTTAACTCCCAATAACTTGTGCTAGAATGTCCAAAACATGCGTCATTACAACTGGATTAGCTGCTGTCTAGATTTGTGTAAAAATCTGAAGTGTGACATGTGCACAAACAAAAGCCTACACTATATTCCAACGCCGGGCAGACAAAACATACATGATCTGCCTACTGGCAGCTGCTGTTAAAAAGTTTAATGAAAAACTCATCACCACTCAAAACTTAGTTCTTCATTCATGTATCTCAAAAACACCATGCCAGTCTTAAATTTCTCTCTATCTACAATTCTATACATATATATACAAACATCATTATCCTTCATTTAGTAAACTACCAAGGCATTAAATAAAACGAGGGAAGTAATCACTAAGCAATAACTGCACTTCTGTGTTTGGCTTCTGGCGACCATATATTCTGTATATAATTGTTTCTCTAGAGTAGAACGCAATGGTTCATTCCGAAGTCTAATCAGCATACCACATGGGATCCATCTTGTACCCAGTTTCACAGCTGAGTGGACACAGGGAGCTTTCCAGGCTTGTCTTGAGGGAAACACTTAAACTAAGTTGCTGAGCTGTGTTTGAAACTAGAATCTCACTGCTCCCATTCATAAACCCTAACTACAGTTAATGCTCCCTCTGCCCTAAACTGCAATGGTTAGGATTTTCAAAAGGTCACAAATGATAACTCCAGTGTTAATCAACAAATCGGGTAGCATTGATTTTGGCATTTTCAAGTGATCGTTAAGCCTATTTCGTTATTAAATAACCATACTAATGTGATTTCTTAATATCTTAACGAGCAGTGCTTCTTGCGACTTTTTCTTTAGTTTGCGTGGGAATTTAAAAGCAAATCCGTGTTAATTGTCATAATTCACATTAATTCACGCTTGGAAAAGGAGGGTTTTAATTAACAAAACAGTGTATTACTCACCTTGAAACATAAATTTAACAGACTACAGGTGATGATATAGAGTTTTCTTACAGACAACCTAGATAATTCAATACTTAAATTAATTATTATTAAAATATTGTTATTAAATATTAAAATATTGTAGCCTTTTCTATACTTGTGGTTATGAAGGAGATTTATTCACTTGTGTTAACCATTTGTAACATTTGTTGTATTGATAAAATGATATACTGTTATTTGCACGAAGTGTAATGTTACTACCAAAAAATGACTAATGCAACTGTAGCAGAATCTGAATTCTGTAAACATACATTATATGACTCCCCCCACACTTTATGTACAGTATACACTTTCACCTTCACACGTTTGTATGCACATACAATGTTCTCATAATACTGTAAGTGTTCGGTGTCTACTTTTAATCATGTTGAGTTTATTTATCGCGGAGGCGAGCAAAGAGTACCAGAGAAAATGCATGATTAGAAGATTCACCAAACAATTAATTATAACAAAGTGTGTATTGGGTTGGGGAGTTCTATCATAATTTTAAAAGCTTAATAAATATATAATGAAGTGTTACATACATGGTATACATGTATAATATAGCTAACAAATACAAACACCAATGGCACTTCAAATGTATTTATGTATAGCCTACAATCATACATACTAAAATACATTTAAAAAGTTGATAGCTTACTGTAACCAAAAAAGATTGCAAAATACATATTAAAGGAGTTGTATAGAGTAAGCTGGGGTTTAATTATTATTATTATTTTTAAATCCATGCCGTCCAATTTTTACCCACACACCAGATAATGGTAAATCAGCATTTTATATGTGTAGTGTTCTAAATAAATGTACATTCTGCATGACAAAATGCACAATTTTAAATTAAGTTTACAAATTATGCACAATATAGATATTCCCATTATTTTTTATGTTCATTTTTCTTGATCTCATTAACATGCATTTTGATTAACGAGTTCCCCTTATCTAGTCATTGAGACAGGAAGTGATGTCGCCGGTCACCTACAATTAAGCTTTTTAATGAGAAATGCATTAATTAACAACCTCGTCGACTCTATTTGAAATGTAACAGACTGATTTAATTAACACACTTGTTTGAAAATCACTTGATACTAAAGCTGTCATTACTATACCATGAGTTCGATACAATAGCACTGTTTTTTGAAAATACTGCCCACTGTCTCTAAGCTTAGTCAGCCATTAAGTCTTTTTTTATTTTTTTATTTTGGTAGAAATGTATTCAAGCAAGCAGAGGGCTTATCACAGTTATATGTTTCAACAACCCCTGGCAGAAGCTATACTTTATTAGTCGTCTTGGTTACAGCACAGAAGATACCTAGTCCACCACTCTAGTGCTTATATTCCTTGCACAGCAGCACAGGGCCTTCATTATTCGTAGCTTGAATTCCTGCCACCTCTTTTTATATGGTCAGAGGGGGTCTTATTATTATTATTAAAATGAGACCAAGTACTTCCATTAAAAACGTTAAATACGCTATATTTTAACAGCCTGTGTGCTACGGATCTAGGTCAGTGGTTCTCAAACTTGTGGTAGTTGAAGCCCCCCCCCCCCAACAACACACACACACTCCACACACACACACATACATATAGTGGTAAACAGAAAATCGAACTGGCCTGTGGCTTCTCTGTATGTCACTGCTGTTTTTATGTTTTCTGTTTTTTTTGCACGAACCAGCCACCAATCCATCATAATAGGAGCAAACTTAACACTGCAAATTACACTTTACCAATTGTGACAAATGCTTACTACATAGTAAGCTGATAAACAACATATATTATCAGATGGCAACGGACTTCATCCAAAAGTAAGCAAGCTTTAAGGCACCAGTCAGTTGCACAGCACCATTTACAAACTTTGACATGTCTGGAGGTGTCATCACAAAGATTTTTTTTTTTTAAGTTAATATATATACCGTATAACAGGACATTTTGGCTGGTAAAAAAATACTTTTTTTTTTTTTTTTTTACAGCACATTTACAAAAAATGTCACAGCTTTGCATTTATACGTTTAATTACAAAAACATTTAAATAAATGTTAACATAATTAAATATGTCTGCTAAAACAGTATCTCATTTACAGTAACGCGTTATAGCATCTACAATGTAACTGCAGCAACTTGGAGAACAACAAAGGCAGCCTTCCAATCAGTTACAGTATTGATCGTTCTTATATGGCCCTTAATTTTAACAACCAATAAACTTATGATAAGCATGTGCTGTCTCTCAGTGTTTAAAACTATGGTTCACAACATAACACAGTGGAACAATTACAGTATTACCATGCAGCAGTTGTAGGGAAGTATTGCCACGTGTGAAATCTTTAACAATAAAGCCAAAACGAAAATGCTTTAATTTGCTTCTAAATCATTTCAAAATGGTTAATAGAATAGTAAGCACTGGCTAAATCAGCTCAGTTTTATACAGTGCAAAACCTTTTAACGTTTTGTTTCTGGACTTTGAGATACCTGCACGATACCTGCATTAATAATCATGTCTACAACGTATCGACAATTACAATCAACCATTTTGTTACAGGCTTTCAACAAGTCTGACAAACAATTCTGGCTGTTAATTAAACCCTTCAAAAAAACACAAAAATGCTCAACATAAAAAAGAACAGTCCTACTAGCGGTCAGTTCACATTGATGTGGGTTTCTGATCGCATCATCAATTCCACATTTTGTAAATCCATTGATGGAAATGTCCGGCCTACTTTTAATGTTTTCAAGCAAATTGGCTTCATCACTGCCATTATTTCTCTTGTCCAGCGCTTCTTTAATCTGTTTTTTATACCAGTCTGACAGGGTGGGATATCTACGATTACTCTATGGCATGCAACCCTCTGATTGGTGGAAGTATTATTGGTGAGCGAATCAAAATAGCCAATAAGGCCCAAGAAAAGTATCCGCCCTTGTCACAAAGACAGCTGTAGTGGGTGACGTCAGACCAGAACCAGGAACAAACACAGAATAAACAGAGAGGTGGAGTTTGGTGAAGCTGATCGATTGTTTTCGCTCAGCATTTAATAATTAAACAGAGCATAAAATAAAAAGGTTGCAAGACAAACAAAACACAGCACACAGCAATTTAGCCAAAATAAATATACAAACAAAACGGACTACACAGACAAACACGGTGAGATGGTATTTCTATAACTATTATTATTATTATTATTATTATTATTATTAATTCTCTCCTCTCCACACCCGTTCTCCACTCATTGAATACACAACATTGAGTGAGTGAAAACATGTTGCTTTTATACAGCTATACCGAGACTCAATTGCTAATCAATCATTCAATTGGAGTTTTGGTACAACTGCACGTGAATTAATAAAGTGCAATTCCCCGTGCTCACATATTATTACATTTTACCTGCACGTGAAGTGCTGTGCAATCCTCATGCCTAAATACAAATATACATTTTAAACCACTCGTGTTACACAGACCCATTTATATCCCGTGTACCAATGACTATACACCAACATTAAAAACACTACACATAACACACAACATAAATGCATATTCTTTAAGCTCTGGATGTGGAAGCAGCTATCTTCTTTCTTTGTGTCCGTGTTATCTCTGTGGTGCAGGGGCTATGTGTTATATTCCTGTTGGAAGTAATCATCTCTCTCTATTCAACCTCTATTGTGAAGCTGTGTCTGCTGAACCTCTTTCCTCCTCGTCGGCGAGCAACTATAAGCAGACGCCCCTCCCCCACCTCATACCGCTGCCACAGAGCTAGCTCAACTCTCCAATCTAACAGTAGATCCCGTCCTTCACCTTCACAGAGCATATTTACTGATTTAAAAGATCTCATCCAGCCCATTGCTAACTCCATTTCCACCATTAACGCCCGGCTCGACAACCTGGAAAATTGCGTCATACCATCAACATTAGCGGCCATTATTACCTGCTCGTCAACCTCTATTCCTGCAGCAGGTTCCGCTTCCGGTACCTCATCTTTGGTCCCCCACTATTGACATCCTGGAATACAACCTTGCATCAGCAATTTGTTTCTGGTTCCCACTCAGCCTCTACCATCAGGCTCGCTATCACCTAATATCCGAAAACAAATAATTGAAGATATCTTGATTTCATCAACTGGTCCCTTCAGTGTCCCCATTCCTTCTTCAAACTCCACATCTGCTGCTCGACTAAACTCAACACTCTCCATCCTCCTGCAATCTGCCCAATGCTACATGGCTGCAGCTCTAGCTCCTGTTACCAAATCATCCTATGCTCTGGCTGGTCAACATTCTCAACCTTTTGTGCTCAAAATCATATCCAACCTATCCTGTTTAATCAAGAATGGATCTTAGCTTCTATTATCCATGCAAGAGATTCTCTTTGTCTGGCTCCCACTATTATAAAATCATATATCTCCAGATTCCAGGAAGTTCTTTCTCCAACTCTCCTATCCATTCCGCCAGTTTGTTTAACACTCCGAGGGATTCTCAAGTGTCCCCCCCCCCCCGCCCCAACCTCTCGTTACCTATATGAACAGACGTTCTTCATTCTTTAATCTCGACTCTCCAGAAAAGGCTGCTTCTCCCCCTTTGAGTACCTGGTTATAGAAGTCACGTGTTTAACAGCATTCTTTAGCTTTCAGATGTTCAGAGTTCACCGTCACATCAGTTTCCAGCTTTCCTGCATCAGGCGTCCATTCCTGTAGCCTCTCCCTGTTTCACACTTCCTCATCTGGCTCTGCACCGCCAAAACTGACAAACTTCATTAAGGAAACTTTATTCAATTGACAAAAATTGACTCTCTGGTATGTCTCTACTCCTCCATGACAAAGTAAATTTCCCTTAAGAAACCCCTCCTCCCGTCAGACCCGCTGGTCATTAATTCCTCCGGCACAATCATATGTCTCCTGAGTAGACCTTCTGCCTCAGTTCTATACCCTTCACTCATTCAGAATTGGGGCAGCCATTTCCGCAGCCAAGACATTAATCTTCATTAATCTTAATGTTGCACTTGCTTCAATCTTGGGTTTCTAAAGTGCAAAACATTAATTATTCAATGTTTTCACATAAAATTGAATTAATACCAGGAATTACTAAGGCATACAGGGTGGTTTTACTAAACCATATGGGTTGAATTACTGCATACATGTTCTCTCTACCTCAGCTTAGCACAACACTATGATAGTTACATACCATGACACTGATACACAGTGGGTAGACAGGACACTTAGAGTATGTCCTCATCCAACCGTTTCTCAGTAAATGTAATCTAATGAAGGTATGGGTACAAACTGTATTCCAACATGTCATTACCAAGGCAAGATTGCCAAGATGTAAGACTGGATAAGACAAAGCAAAGTGCAAAATGATACTCTTGTCAACACAAATTGCAGAGGGTTTAAATTATAGATGTGGTATGTCTAATTGGTTTCTGAGCTGATTGGATCAGGTTGAAAGGGCTGTGTTTATCTCAGGCATTGCTCAGTCAGAACATAGGCTTTTCATCTCTCTGTGCTGAGTACTGGACTGTGAGCAGCTGCAATTGTAGTGGTTTAACAAAGGATTAACCACCCAAAGATTAACCACCCTTTTAGCGCCAAACAGACGAGTGAAAAGGGACACAACAAGATAGACACAGTGCTGTAATTTTGTTTCACCGTGTCAGATGTTTGACCAGTTGTTCAGAACAATAAAATACGACAGTCAACAGAAACCATAGGCTATGAATATACCAGCCATATTTGCCAAATGTAATAGACTCCCCCAGCAGCTACAGTGTCGAGAAAAAGTTTGTGAACTCCTTAGGATTTTCACATATTTCAAACATAAAATTTTATTAGATCTTAAGCTAAGATAACCTAATTAAACAAATGGCACAAAAACATGATACTTTTTCAACATTTATTTATTTTTTTCAGTAACTGGTGGCACCCCCTTGAGCTTCAACTAAGCATTTCCTGTAACTATTGGTCAGTCGCTCACATCAGTTTTGAGGAATTTTGGACCATTCCTCCTTACAGAACTGTTTCAACTCGGTGACATTTGAGGGGTTCCTTGCATAGACAGCTCGCTTCAGGTCCTTCCACAACATTTTAAAATGCAGAATTTATTTTTCTGCAGCCATTCTTTTGTATATCTGCTTGTATGTTTAGGATCATTGTCTTGCTGCATGACCCACTTTCGGTTCAGCTTCAGCTCCCGGGTGGATGGCCTGACATTCTCCTCTAGAATCTTCTGATACAATGCAGAATTCATGGTTGTGTCAGTGATGGCAAGCTGTCCGGGTCCTGAGGCAGCAAAGCAGCCCCAAACCATCACACTCCCACCACCATGCTTAATGGTTGGGATGAGGTTCTTCTGTTCAAATGCAGTGTTTGGTTTTCGCCAAACATGTTTCTCATTGAGGCCAAAAACTCGTCTGTCCACAGAACATTGTTCCAGCAGTCTTGTGGATCATCTATGTGCTCTTTGGTGAACTTCAGATGGGCAGCAATATACTTTTTAGAGAGCAGTGGTTTTCTACTGGCTATCCTTTCATGAACACCATTCTTGTTCAGTCCTTTTCTGACAGTTGAGTCATGAACACTTAGATTAGCCAAGGTGAGAGTGGCCTGAAGATCCTTGGATGTTACTCTAGAGTTCTTTGTGACTTCATGATTTTCTGGTTTGTTCTTGGAGAGATTTTGGTAGAGTCTCCTGGGTAGAGTAACTGTGGTCTTGAACTTTCTCCATCTGTCTGACAGTGGACAGTGGAGGCCGAAATCCTTAGAAATGGTTTTGAAACCCTTTCTAGACTGATGAGCATCAATAACTTTTTCTGAGGTCCTTAGAGATCTCTTTTCATCGTGGCATGATGTGTTTCCAGAGAGAGCAAACTCACAAAGTTTCTGCTCTTTTTATATAGAGTGGGGCCACCCAAACTCACCCCTGAAGATCTACCTAATTATTTAAACACCTGTTTCTAACTGTCCCGTTAATTAAGCTGATAAAAGTAGGGGTCCACTTACTTTTTCACATACCCTGAATCTTAATTACTCATTGTTTGTCTAATTTGTGCATCATTTTGTTTCAAAAGACGTGGAATTGGATAATATAAACCCTACTGGATATTTTGCTTCAAGAAGGCTATCATGGTAAAACTATGGAATTTCCAAAATTATCATTGGGGTTCACAAACTTTTTCTCGCCACTGTAGTTGTATCTGTCAGCAACAAACATCTTGTACAGCCATGTTTACATATGCCAGTGGGACACACTTGAAAGTGAAAATCAGACTCGCTCATTTCCATCAGCAGTCGATCAAGACCAGATTGATTTCAATTGTATCTCTGTCAGACCCAATTAGGATTGTGGGCTGGTTCAACTCGATCTTTTCAACTAGAGTTGTTGGTGGAAGTTTCTTAATGAGCATCTGATGTGTTTTACAAAACCACGATACATATAGGCAATATTTGACTTTTGTATTATGTGGATTGGATCATATCTTGAGGATTAATGGAACTGGCTACAAACCCAGTTTGGTGTGGCCCCAGAACAACACACCCTCCCCATAGGAGTGTTTAAAGAAATAGGCTTGTAACCAGGAGATACACAGTTCAAATCCCACCTCAGCCACTGACTCATTGTCTGACCCTGAGCAAGTCACTTAACCTCCTTGTGCTCCGTCTTTCGGGTGAGACATTCTTGTAAGTGACTCTGCAGCTGATGCATAGTTCACACACCCTAGTCTTGTATCAAGCAATGTAAATGACACATCACCACACTTTTTTTTTTTTTTAATATATCATAAACTATCAGACCTTAAAATAAGATTTTTATTGGTCATCCATAATAATTTTAGAGGTTTTTGTCTCCTATGATGTCTGCCCTTTTCAGGTCAGCTACAATAGCAAGTCATTACTTACGATTGGGAAGTCCATAGCCTAGCAAGGTTAGGGGACACTGAAGAGGCTGATGACTAATCTGTTAATAAATCCATCTGGGGGTGTTGTATGGATTTTGTGCCTCAGAGCCTGTAGTTACTCCTACCACTCATACAGAGAGACATATAGAAAAGGATTTAAATTTGGTGAAGACATTTGCAACACTCAGATTTGGAATATACTTTACAGCAATACTAATGTTTTCCAATGTCATTTACAGTAAAACCTTGATTATCCAAACTCGTCTGTTATCTGAACTGCCCATTAGTAACCTGTCTTCTTGTGTGCTGTGCTCTTCTGTCCTATAGTCATAGAAAATATGCTCCCCATTCCTTAATCTCTGGTATTCAGAGAACAGTGCAGTATTTAAAGATAAAGGGGCTGAATTTTATCTTTTTAGAAGGTTTCTTGATTGGGAGAGTCATTTAAACAATTTCACAGTTGTAATTCAAATTATCTAAACAATACGATTATCCAAATACCCCCCCTGGTCTAAAGGAGTTTGGGTAATAGAGGTTTTACTGAATTGTGGTTGTTCATGTTCTTGACACAGTTGAAATTATCTTGATGTGTTTTGAAATTTAGTAGGGACAGCCCCCAACATTTCTTATACTGTTATAAAATGGGAGTGAGGCTGTGTTTGCAAGTTTTTGCTTTTAATTTAGAGGGGCCTGAATGGCTTAGTCCTTACTCTCATCAAAACTGCATTTTCTTTTTGTCCTTTTTTTATTTAAATTTTTATTCCAATGAAATTGTTTTTTTTAGTTTTAAACTCTTAATTGTTCTAGTTCTACAAACTAGCTTTTTATCTCCATTTATCAGATTTTACAAAAGGCACTATAACAATGCAAATGGCTGTTGTAATGTTTTAATCATTTAAAAACCAGCCATACTTAATTACATCAGCTGCTGTTTAACCCTATTGATAGACTATACCGTATCTTGCTGTTAAGCATGCTATTGTGAGAGTCTGGAACCAACTCCCCAGTAACGTTGTTGAAGCTGACACCCTGGGATCCTTCAAGAAGCTGCTTGATGAGATCCTGGGATAAATAAGCTACTAACAACCAAATGAGCAAGATGGGCAGAATGGCCTCCTCTCCTCTGTAAACTTTCTTATGTTGTATTGTTAAGACTCATGTGTCCGTAATAAATCTGGTAACCTGTCAATCCTCGTAGGACCTATTATAAATCAGACTGATTTAGTGAATCTATGGTCTTGTTATGTCGAATGAATATACACAGGAGTCAATGAAGCTATGTTAATCACATTCTTACATTCATGTTACTTGATATTTGACCTATTATGGGTACTCAATCCAGCTGGTATTATCTATGGAATAGAGTAACAGTTTCTTTACAGGGAAAATGGGAGATGATGATGATGAGGATGATGATGATGATGATGATGATGATGATGATGATGATGATGATGATGATGATGATGATGATGAGTTGACAAAATCTAGAAGAATCACATTTGGTATAGCTAGAAATCAACTGACATTCAGAAAGTATGTAAATGCTTAGTAAAGCTGCAGTGAAACACTTTTAAGTATGCTTGTATCCCATCTTCAGTATTGTCAATGCACTGATGGCTGGAAATGATACTAGGAACACTAGGATGTGATTATGTGGTTAGGCTATAAAGTGATCAGCATGCTGTATAGATAGCCTAATCACATAATCCTAGCTTAACTTCTGCATTCCCCTAGTTATAAATCTGCACATGATAGCCATGTTTCCTTTCAGTTTCGCAAACAGACAATTTAGCATTAGTGCCTTTAATGGATCACAGATCTGTCCTTAATAAAAAAAAGTGATAACCTGATCAATTTCAGTGGCGTGCATCTTTTAGGGTGTTGTCTTCGTGCAGTCAGAGTAATGAGGCACTAACTTTTGATTAATTGGATGTTTATAGACTTGTTGACAGCAGGGAAAGCTTAGAAACTATCCATTACCTTTCAGCCATAATGGGCTGGAAAACTCACAGAACTATACTGCAGAGCTGGAACGCTGCGCTATAGAGCTGGAACGCTGCGCTATAGAGCTGGAACTCTGCACGCAGAGCTGGAACTCTGCATGCAGAGCTGGAACACTGCACTATAGAGCTGAAACTCTGCACTGCAGAGCTGGAACACTGCACTATAGAGCTGGAACACAGCACTATAGAGCTGGAACACTGTACTATAGAGCTGAAACTCTGCACTATAGAGCTGGAACTCTGCACTATAGAGCTGGAACTCTGCACTATAGAGCTGGAACTCTGCACTATAGAGCTGGAACTCTGCACTATAGAGCTGGAACACTGCACTATAGAGCTGGAACACTGCACTATAGAGCTGAAACTCTGCACTGTAGAGCTGGAACACTGCACTATAGAGCTGGAACTCTGCACTGCAGAGCTGGAACTCTGCACTATAGAGCTGGAACTCTGCACTATAGAGCTGGAACTCTGCACTATAGAGTTGGAACTCTGCACTATAGAGCTGAAACTCTGCACTGCAGAGCTGGAACACTGCACTATAGAGCTGGAACACTGCACTATAGAGCTGAAACTCTGCACTATAGAGCTGGAACTCTGCACTATAGAGCTGGGAACGCTGCACTGTAGAGCTGGAACTCTGCACTATAGAGCTGGAACTCTGCACTATAGAGCTGGAACTCTGCACTATAGAGCTGGAACTCTGCACTGTAGAGCTGGAACTCTGCACTATAGAGCTGGAACTCTGCACTATAGAGCTGGGAACGCTGCACTGTAGAGCTGGAACTCTGCACTATAGAGCTGGAACTCTGCACTATAGAGCTGGAACTCTGCACTATAGAGCTGGAACTCTGCACTATAGAGCTGGAACTCTGCACTGCAGAGCTGGAACTCTGCACTATAGAGCTGGAACTCTGCACTATAGAGCTGAAACTCTGCACTATAGAGCTGGAACTCTGCACTATAGAGCTGGAACTCTGCACTATAGAGCTGGAACACTGCACTATAGAGCTGAAACTCTGCACTATAGAGCTGGAACTCTGCACTATAGAGCTGGAACGCTGCGCTATAGAGCTGGAACTCTGCACGCAGAGCTGGAACTCTGCATGCAGAGCTGGAACTCTGCACTATAGAGCTGGAACTCTGCACTATAGAGCTGGAACTCTGCAATATAGAGCTGTAACTGCACTGCAGAGCTGGAACGCTGCACTGTAGAGCTGGAACTCTGCACTGCAGAGCTGGACTTACTGATTTGAAGTATCAGACCCATTCCTCTATTGGGGTATTATTAATATACTATATACGAAACCTAGGGAATCCTTAGCAATGGCAACACCATGGCTTTGGAACAATTAGTGCACAGGGGTCTTGATACAGCAGCACATAATTTCTACCCCATATAAAATGCTGAAATCGAGTACTGAAGCAAACACTGAAGAACCAATCAAACCCCAAGCAGCAGATGTTTCACAGCTCCTGAACCCTGGAGGCTAGTGCCCAGCCTGGAAAGTCTCTGCTAAGACTTATCGGGTATTTGACCAGAATAGCAGTTGCTGAAGAACGATGATCCACACTCATATGATCCTGCATTGACAGTGCTACTAGAGGAACTTCTCTGATACCATAGCTGTACCATTTTAAAGAACACCACCCTTAGAACTGCTCTGTTATAAACTGTTCTAAACCACTCACTCAGTCCCTTTGCTGGTCCACTGTAAGTATCCCTTGCTACATGTGTCTCTTAGTACATAATTAGTATTGGTAAAATCCTTGCATGAAGACACTAAAAGAAAACTGCTCTTCTAACATATTTAAGATGCAAGGCATATCTCTTATCCTCTTGTTATTTATTAAAGTCGAATTTCTAAATAGCATGAAAGATTATTTTGTTGCCTCTCCGAGGTTCTTTTGATTAAAAAGTATTCTTAAAAAAATGAGCAAAACAAAATTCAGGCATGACACAATTTGCCGTATCTAAAACCTTTTTGACATAAATAAATATATTTAGATTTTCACATAAATTAACTTTCCGTTTAAACAATTGGTTATGAATTTTTCTGTATTAGCATAGCGACGTGGGTGAAAAATATTATATTGAATTGGGAGGAAAATTATGCTGCTTAATATTTTGATTAAAAACACATTTAACAAAAAGTCCAACACATTTTTTTTTTTTTTATTTCTCTCTGTATATATTTTTTCCAAACTGTTTGATTACTTGGGTTAAAATGACAAAGTGATCATGATCCCATGGCAACCTAAGCTCTGAGCCGAGGAAAACACAAAATCCTTTGATTATATATGACAATGGCCTGTGGTTTTGGTTACTCCATATCTATCCATAACTATAAATGTTTTGTCTGGGTGAAAATGTAGTAGTGTGTTCCGGAATGGGTCTGGAAATAAAAAAAATGCCTTTGTTTTTCACTCTACTGTCTCAGTTTTTTTTTTTAAACGTATTTTATTATTATCATTATTTTTAACAGCACTTTGTAGACAGTTTGGCAAAAACAGTCACAAAAGGCTTGGCTGTGGATGGCCTTGTCTGGAAATGCTATTGGGCTTTAACGCATAAAGAACAAAGACTTTGGGGAATATATATTCAAAAAAGTTGTATCAATATAGCCCAAGGTTGTTTAAAAGCTGTACTTTCTATTGATGGGGGCTTTACTAAACCCACTTTTAACTAATACAAAATACATCACCGAAGAACTGGGCAAAGATCAAAAATGCTCAAAAATGTACAGAATATTACTTGCTGAATGTGCCTGCAGTTCTTTTTCAAATGCATTACAAACCTGGCTCATGAATACTGTCATGTGTCACATTTCAATTCATGGAGGTACTGTGTGCCGGAAATGATTTATTCATTAGTAATCGCTGCGTGCATGATTAAAAACGTATCATCAAAGAACCATAAAGCAGGACTTAAGACCAGAAGACAGATGCAATCTAAATGCTGTGCACTGCCTTACCGGGATACATGTGGTATTACAACCACACAACAACAGTGACGCCCAGTTCATGTGTATTAAACAAAACATGTAAGGGGCCACTTAAGGGTATCTTGTAGCTTGTCTAATGGTGTGTCCTACAGTGTGTCATTTAATTAGCCAGTGCCATTCCCTTTTTTAAAGACAGCTTTTTTAGAACTCAATTAAAGGTTCATGTTTAACAAAGAATAACACCATGGGCATCATACCATACCAGAGTACACCAACTATATCCGAGTGTAACATATTTAGATATGTGCACCTTTTATTGTTAACACTCCATTGTTGAGTGACTGTAAGTAAAATATTTAGCAGTTTGCAGGCTTATATTCCATATATATATATATATATATATATATATATATACACACTTACATATGCTATTTCATTTTATTCATTCTTGTTTTGTACTTATATCGTATTGAACAGGCCAGTAAGGCATTAAATTTTACACAGGCTACACACTGAAAACAGTTCACTGGCATACTGTTTTCTTAATGGCACTGTCCTCCCTCTGCACCCACTAGGAGGTTTTTTGTTTTTTTTTTCTTAAAGGAAATTGACACAAGGTTAATAGCATGCTGAATTCCCCACAGCTGTGACATGGTTTCTCTATACAGCCTGTGAGGTTCCACATTTTGCAGCAGTGCTAGTATGTACGTTACATTAATTAGTAAAGTCTTGTAAAGCCAGGCACTTTCTACAGAAGCCTATGTGTCGACCAACAATTACATTGTGGATGATGACTACAAAGCCCAAGTTTACTGCACTGCTGTAGCTATGGAGACTGAAGACTTAAACCTGGGCTGCTGGCATAAATCTTCTGTATTTCAGAAAAATGTGTGTCTGCACTTCCGGTGCCTTTGTAAAGAGAATTACAATTGCAGCTGATATAGCCTTGATCTTTTAAGAGCTGGGTCGATTTTGTCCTGTGCCTTTCCCAAGGTGCTTTCTTCAGCCTGTTTCCACACTCACCATTTAAAGAGTAGGTAGATTCAAGTGTAATTGCAATGTATATGTATTTCCCTTAATGTGTCTGATGTTTGCAGTCTTTCTGAGTGATTTCAACTCTGTGCTTATTTAGTTATTATCATCTTTCTGCTAATCTGCCTTTACCTGCCTGTGCGCTTGTCAAGGGAAGAACCAGGACTGAATTCAATCATGTGGCAATGTGAAACTCTTCCAGTCTATATCAATGTAGAGTTGAGGGTGCATACAGAGTTTAAAGGTCACGCTGTTACATGAGTTGATTGGAATTAGATAGTCTGTAATCTCCAGACAAACCCAAAGCCAAGTAAAGGTAGATTTAAGAAAATGAAACTTGGAATGATCGGAACAAAAAAATAGCAAGGAAAATGTAAAGCAAAAATCAATGAAAATAAACAAAAATGCATTTTTATTCCTGTTGAAATTCCTCTGTGTTTCCAAAGTTGAACAGTTTACTGTTCTTCTGTAGTAAAACTGTGATTAAAGCTTGTATGGGATTAAAAGGTGTGTCCTTTTACATAAAATGTTCTGACTGTAGCTCATTTGCTATTCAAAAATAATTTGTCAATGTTATTAATGCTCTATTTTGAACTGGTGCCAATATACATAATTACATAATTGCTGCAATCCACTCAGCTTTAAGACCGTGACTATGTGTTATTAACAAGACCAGGATGGGAGAACATTTCAAAATTGATGTAGTATCTAACATTTTATTTGCCTTGAGGATAGCAGAAAATAATCTTTAATTATTTGCCTTGACAAACACAGTAAAATCTCAACATAATCCAGAACCAACATTCATACAGTGATTAATAAATAAAAACTACAAATACAATTACATACTGAGACCTATACATGATTGTAATACCTTTCAGTATGATTAACTGCATGTATTGTGCTCTGCATAATTTTATTTAGCTCTAAGGATATTGTTTGGATAGTGTGATATCCTGGTTAATTCTTTCCTTATTAGAGGCATGTTGCACTAATAATGCATCTTCATAGCTTTCCTTTAACTTTTTTGCTAAGCTTCAAATACAGCCTGCATTGGTTCATGTTTAAGTAAACAATGCATTGGTTAGAAATGTCTCTACGCACGTTTTGAATATATACCCCAGTTTGCTATTAGGAATAAACATTAAGCTGTGAAAATCACCTTACTCACAGAGCTACATCACATTATATTTTCATTATTTCCCTGGACCCAGACTGAAGTGTTTTCTAATTGTAATCTGTCTCCCTTCTTGCCACTGGAAATGCAGAACTGGGTACTATAATTAAAAAGTCACTAATGAAGCGATACGCTTCATCTCAAAATTAATACTGGTTCTAGGTTATCTTGTATTAAGAAAATACTATAATAAGTGGATGTGTTTCAGTGATATACTGTAATCAGTACATAATTGCATATAACGTTTTGACTATAGGTGGGTAAAACAACACTGTAATAATGAATAGCACAATTACTTTAAAGAATAGAAATGCCAGAGCTGACACAGAGTATGTATGCCTGGTAATAATAGTTAAATTATACACCCTGCTTGCATACTGCATTTGCTTGTATTTGAAGAGCAGTGTGAGTTACTACTTGGATGCGAATCAGTCAAGATGTAAAGATGCTGTACTGACTGTGGAAAAGGAGCATCTGCAGCCAGAAGCCGAATTCACAGCAGATGGTCTTTGGAAGCTTCAGTAACTGTGATTTGAAGTCAAAAGAAGAACAGTCTATCTACTCGGCGGTTTAAGGCAGTGGGATACTGTGCAGTGTTACTGTGGAAACAAAAACGTCACAGGGCAATGAAGCTCGGGAGGTGTAGTCACCGAATGGATATAGAATCACTACCACTGGTCATAAAGACCAAGCCCAAGTAGACCAAGGGGTCACGCTGTAAAAAGAAGCTTTAAACAGATACAAACATTATTTGTATAGGTTTACACCTACACAGAAAAAAAAAAAAATAGGTCAAAAGTTATTGAAATTAAGTGCAGTAAAGTTGCACAGTCATTTTTTTCTGGTTTCCCATGTTCAGCAGTATAACAGTCTGGCCACCATCATTGCAGAGACACAGCTGCACAGCAAAATGGAAAACAAATGTCCTAACCAGAAGTTCTACATTTAGAGTACATTAATACCATGGGGTCTGTTAAATAAAGGAACTATATTGAGCATGTATCCCGATCACACAGTCTTATCAACATTTTCTCACTAGCTAGCTGACTCCGCCTGCAGCTATGCAGGTCCCTGCCTATATACCCAACAGAGCCCTTCAGGAAGCCTAACCCTATAGCTAGCCATCTAAAGCTGCAGAACCCATCCATCCTTGTACATGTAGCAGATGAGGCCTGTATCTTGAAAGTACATAAGAAACCTTTTTTTGGAGCCCAGGATTCCTGGGGTGTTTTCTGCATAGCAGGTAGTGATCACATATAAAGTCCTGACTTTATAACCAGCTTCTGTTTTATTACTTGGGGCTTACTGATGAGGGGACTGGCAGACATAGCTGACCATGGTCCTGAAGTTGACCTACCTTTGCTTAGTGTCTTCACTGCATTTATTGAATCTGTGTTTTTTATTACCCACCCAGTTACAGCACTACAATCAAGTTAAAACATGACCATTGTCTGTTAATGCTTGATCAATGGTCTACTGTTACTACCTGCAATGTTTTATTCAAGCACAACTGATACTTCATGAATCACCCTTTATGTTGAATGCTTGTAACAATATGCTTCGGCAACAGTGTATATTAAAAGTAGTTTATGTGAATCTATTGATTTTATCATTAATTATCATAAGCATGCTTTTTTCAATGTTAGAGTAAAACTGAATAAATAAAAAGTAATTCTGCCATTACCTTGTGAACTATTTCAAATGAATGAGACCCACTGGAATTAAAACATTTCCAATATTTTCTTTCAAGAAAATCCATAGTGAAAAAGCCATTACTTACATTGAAAGCTCTTTTCTCAGAATCAATAAAGCAGACTGATCAAGCCAATTCTATTACATGGTTTTGCACTTTTGTTTCGTACGCACCTGCCTCTTTGGAAATCTGGATAAAAGCTTCCACTCCTTTCTCGCCGTAACTTCCTTCAGAGGCCAGGGTTGTGACAAAATTCCACCCCATGAACTTCACAATGTCCACCATCGCCTGGGCTTGGAAGGAATCCGGAGGAACCACACGGGAGAAGAAATCATACCGCCGGTCATCGCTCAGCTCCGGGGCAGTTGAGGCATAACTTATCTGCGGGATCTGCAGGGGGAGAAGAAACATACATTTTAAATATGTCAAACCAAGAAACAGTGTGCCCCTTTTTAACACAGTTGCACTGAGAATCGAAGCTGAAAAGATTGTTACCAACAAGGGTAAGGCTTGGAACACAAGTTTAGTTTAATGCGATAACGGAATTATATATCAAGGATAGTTAGATGGAAAGTATATCTATCAAATATAACTGTTGCATATTATTTTTTTGTAATTATTCAATTAAATTTGTATGTACAATTTAAAATTGTTCATAATTTCAGTATCATTTGAATTTTCTTCAAGCCTTATTGGCACAATTGTATACTTAGGATCTAGGGGACGTCCTCCAGGTCTGATTTACTGTAAGTCTGACAAGGAGGGTTTAGACACGATTGAGAAACTACAACCACATGGAATATTATCACATGAAGCAGCAAAGCCCCTGCCTGTAGCATCAAGCTGTTTGCTCAATGAAGAACCAATCGGCTAACAGTAAAAATGCTACTTTAAAGTTGAGTGCAGTGTTTCAGTATGTTATGCTCTCCTCAAAAACAAACTCAGAACCCTAATTTTAGTAAATTATCATTTACTGTCAGTCTTGTGTGCCCATCAGACATGACATGGCAAGCGAAACTGTGCACCAATGCGACAAAAATAACAGAACCTATACTTTTGCTAAGTATCTTTCACACCACAGACGACACAGGAGCGATGCGAAATAAATAGGATTGAATCCTATATTTTGCGACTTCTCAGGAGACAACTAGGCAACTGACCAATCAGAGAACAGCTTTAAAGAATGTGATCCAGCAAGGTGAAGCAGTATCCAAACTGCTGGCGGAAACAATAATACTTGCTGTGGAAAAATCCTCAGAGCTTTATGATTAAGGCCATCACAATTATAAAGATACGGATTTGAAAGACAACATATGGGAGTCCATTTCAAAGGAACTGGATAAGCCTGGTGTGTATGATTTATTGCCATATATGTTGAAATACCGTGAAAGAAGACACTCATAATTTTGTCATATTGGTGAATATGTATCAGTCTTGATCATAGTTTTGTCAATAGCTATTTTTAATAGTTGTATAGATCTGGAAGTTTTCAAACCTGTCACATCGCCTCTGTGTCGCTTCTGGTGGGTATGGTCATGTCGCTGAGAAAGTATCTTGTCGCCCAGTCAAAAATCTCATCGCGTCTAGTGTATGGCAGCCTTAACTGAATTAATTGGATTTCTGAATGATCAAATCATGAAAAAAAAATAGCATAATGAGCTTTTTATCTTGCATTACAGGTAATTGAACACAGCACTGACATGATTTTTCCTCTTTTTTTTTTTTTTTCCACGAATAAATCCCCAAAAAATCCAGGACAATTCAAAAGGGTTTGTAACTGCACAGAACTTGTGACTGTACTGCACATTGTACAACATCCACATGAGAAATACTGATATTTAAGTAATGCACATTACATCTCAATTTAATCATGTAGCTCATTGATTATTTAATGACGCAAAATCCATAGTACAAACACTAAATTAGTAAACCCTCATGTGATGTTCTATTAACACTGAGGGGAGATACTCATTTTGCCATCAGTGTAGCATTAAGCAAGCAGGTTGCTGGACTATTTCACAAGCAAACAAGACAGTCCCACTCACATTTATTATTTTTATTTTTTTTTTATTTTTAAAGAACTTTAAGAGAAGACACTGGTACTGTTAGCACTCAGAAGTTCAAATGGTCGTCATTATGGTTATTATTTTTATTCATGAGAAAGGCAGAGTATCTCTCTCAGGATAAATCATTACTAATTGATCACTAATGGATGAATCCTTTATTACATTACCCAGATAATAAAAGCCCCTTTTGCAACAATTTGTACTATTTTTAATCTAAAATAACAGCATGCATGGTGTATGGTTTATTTCATTTTATACTAAATAGTATATAATAGTAAATGCTGGGCTGAACAGCCTCTAATTCAAGTACTTGATTCAGATTCACCTTCACGACTTTATTGAAACCTGATCGCTTGTACTTTGACATGTGACAAAAATGTATAGGCCGTCTTGCCATGTAACCACTTTAAAGTTTTGAAACAGGTCAAACTGACAAACTTTTCAGTTAATACCTTTGTGTTAACACTTATGAGGGCAGGAGCGATACTTAACAGTTTTGTATAGCTGTTAATATATACAATTGACCCTGTCTATCATGGAATGTCTTCTCATTAGAACTTTGGGTGGTAAGAAGACAGCAAAGCTGACCGGTTCTGTCACCCAAAGTCCGAAATGAGACAACACTGTTATACCATAAAAGACAGGGTGAACTGAACACAGTGCATAGTTAATGGTGTTATTGCATCTCTTTGATTTTTGTCAGTTGCTGGTCTATCGTGCATGAGCCAACACTTAATTATGTTTATCAAAGAATTTCTGATACTGTCTTCCCTCCTTCCAGTTCAAACACTCATTAATAAAATGAATAAAACACTGGATGGATATTACAGATGCTATTAAAGTTTTTCTTCCACTGCTGTTTAGCAACAGGTAGAAGCAGATTTCTTACCTGCTTCTACTTTTTTTTTTTTTTTTTACTTTATCAAACCTGCTGCATACAAAAGGTAAGCCTTTGGCATGAGGTTGTCTGGGATGGTATTCACTTGTAGAACAAGTGAATAACCCCTCTTCATTCGCTGCAGAACTCAGATCCGCGTTGCAAAATCATAAAGAGTAAAATCACAGATTATCTCACTAGAAAATGTGAGACTGAAAACTACATTAAAAAACCATACCACTATTCCACTCACTGACATTAAATAAATGAATAAATAAAAAAATTAATGCATACGTACATACATACATACATACATACATTAAATTCACCAACTGACAAAAGGCAGTAGGAGGTAGCCACTCTGATAAACTTCCGCCAGTATTGGTTGACTTGGGGAGTAAATAGCTATGAAAGAAAGATCTATATTCCTCATACAATTTTTGAAATCGAGAATGTTGCCCAATAAAATGAAAGCATGTGGAATGCCGAATGCAAGCCACATTTTAGTTTAAAAAGGAAAACGTTAATTAGGAACAATTTCTTTCCCAAATGGAAGCTGTTTCTGGCAATTTAATATTAGCAGAACTGAACTCATAGGTGGTTTGATGGATGAGTGACACAGTTTTAAATTAGTTTTGGCCCTTGATTCCACCTCTTGTAGAAATTAATCATGTTTAATTAATTGTCAATTAACTGGTGCAATCCGATTCCTCTTTTTTACTATTAGAGACGAGGTTGGACTGAAAGGTTAACCAGTTCAGTACTGGCTTTCTTCTGTGCAATGGTGGTATCAGTATCAACAGTCATTGGTACTATTGTTGTGCTTATCTTTGTTGTTAGAATTACAATTTCAATACACTTTTTTTTTTTTTTTTTTTTTTTTTTTTTACAGAGGAACTTGACATACCAGATCCATTCCTAACAAAGCCCACATTGTTGTTCTGTTCATGACAAATAATGACCAAACATGTACCCCGCCAACAGTATTTATCTGATTAGCAAAGTCCCCTGCCTACCGATGCAGCTCTGACAGCATGCAGCACACACACACACACACACACACACACACACACACACATATATATATATATATATATATATATATATATATATATATATATATATATATATATATATATATATATATATATATATATATAATCATATAAATCACCATAAAGTTAATACAGATGCCCCATATGTTTCCATATACCACACAGTAAATAACATGTACTAAAGTATGCCCTATCCAAGTTTCATCAGAACCGAATAGCAGTAATACCCATTGCAGCAGGGCAGGAGATAGCTCTGCACATAAATAGTGTGGCAGGGCAAAAAAGCCCTGCACATAAGGGGGCAGGTAAATATATGTATTGATTATTTTAGAATGTATGGTGTAAATATATTTTGTGTTGAAGAAAACTGTGTATTGTGATTTAAAAAGAGAAATGTATTTTGTGTTTCAGTTAAAAAACGCACAGTTTTGTTTGTTATTGTTGGGTTTAAATGTCACCTAGCAGAGGCGGTGCTAGCAACTCATCCTCTGCCAGAGAGCTTGTGTGATTACTGACTGTCATACATGCAAACTAAATCCCTGTGTAGAATGTGACCATCTCCGAAATTGATTCATTTAGTGTTCATTCGGAGATGGTCACAAGTGTATTAGCCTGCAGCTTTTCTGTGTTCAAGATGGGGTGTATAGAGAGAACAGAGTGAGAGCGAGCACAGAAAAGCAAATAAAAAACCAAAAGTAAAACAGACTGCATGGTAGGATCAGTGAAGATTACTGCCCAGCCTGACCTACGTGTTGCATATGTGTTTTGTGTTTGTCACCTGTTCTTGTTTAAACTTTTCTGCTTGATCAGAGACAGGTGCATCTCATTATAGGCTTAATGGCCAATAAGCCCCCTGAGGTATTCTGGGGAATGTAGTGATGTATCCTGCAGGACTACATTTTCATTTATTTCCTCCCCCTACTCTGTCACAGTATTTACCGCTGCTTCCACCATATTCCCATTGCTGGGGGTATGTATCCCTAGCAGGGGATAATTAATTAACACAGAAATTAAACACAGCTGGTATTCATGTATCAATGTGTAGGATAAAGACAGCCAGTGATGAAGAGCTTCATGAAACAGTTCCATTATCATATTCCATTATCTTACCTCTCACAGTGATTTAGAACGCAAGTAGGTATCAAGCTGTTTATGTTGTGCTTAAGTATAATGGTAAAACAAATGTGCAAGGCATTATCCAGTGACACGATTTGCCTTGATGTTCCTCTGCAAACATTAGTTCACCCTAACAGCCCACGTTCACACTCCACTGCTCTGGGTCATTTTTTCTAATGAACTGAGATCAAGGAAGAAAGTAATGTCGCTGCTGTGCAGGATCGAGAGTGACAGTGCTAGAGTTCAGCTAGGAATGGTGTGCTCCTATCAGCAGATATGGCACTTAAATGCAACAATTCAAGAGCCTTGCATCCAGTGGCAGATCCACAACCTCTACCAACCACAACCTCTATTGCCAAATTCAGTGCAGAACTTTTTTGCAATCACTGTCCTCCTGACCACTAATCACTTGAAACTGCTCAAAGTTCTTGTTGTGGTATAGGTTGGTATCCACTAGGGACTGAAAAGATGAGCTATATCAAAGACATTCTTTTTGTGACAATACAGGCAGTGTTTGTGTGCCAAATTATTTTACTCCAGTTTTATTCTCCAGTTTAGACTGGCCAATTATTTTCCCTCTCCACAGCAATATCCTCTTTACACCCAGGAGCTTAAGAGTGAATATGGACCAGCTAGCAGTCTCTAAAGGTCCAAGACCAGCCCTGCAGGTGTCCATTCTGAGTGCTAGTTGGGTCCACTGTAGTGGAATGTGGTGAAACAGTCCCAGTCCGATTTTGCCTAAGGTTCTAAATTCGCTCTGGGCCCTATTCACTAAGCTTTAAAAAGCTCTCAAAGCCTGTTCTAGGAATACAATAAAGTTGTGTATGCATGAAAGTTGTTCAGACTGTTGAAGATACCAAACCCAAGCTCTTGAATCAAACTTTATGGTATTTAATTTAATTCATCATTACAGACCTTGAAAAATCATTCTTTAAAAAAAAAAAAAAAAAACTGTCATGAGTTTGTTTTTTTAACATAAAGGATAGAAACTATAGGATGTTCATGCTTCCCATGTTGGCAATGTTATATGTTCCTTTTAATATCTGAGCAAAACACATGCTGATATCTGACACAGCTGACATGTAGAATACATCTTAGATGAAAAGACTTGTGATGCCAGACAGCTTCTGTATCATGTGCCAGGTGGATTATTATCAGTTGAATTCCTCACTCAATTTCACTGACACCTCTCCTTTTTAGAAAAATGGGTCATGAGAAATGACTGCCTTTGCAGCTGTGTAGCTCCATGTAACTGGGAATGACTTACCCACTATTCAAAAGAGCCAGGCTCCTCTGCAGGTGTGGTTATACTGCATTTAACCTCAATCTCACTGACAGGGGTGAGAATCTGTAACAGCAGTACATCACAAAACATTGCCTGTTACACTTATTAACATGTATAATATCTCACTAGCATTTGAAGTACTTGGTGTTGTGTTGTATGTGTTTAAACAATGATTTATTAAGTTTTTTCTGATGCTTTGCACAAGATAATGCGTCTTGCATGCAACAGATTTAAATCCCAGACTCATGTTGGTAGGAAAAGTCAAGTGCAGTATGATCAATAAGAACACATATCATGTTACAATACACAGATATTTGAATCACTGTATTGCTTTAAGCTATAGTAGAAAAGGCAAGCCATTTGAATCAATCTCTTGTAATAAAATCTATAATGGAAACTGGGACACATTAGCCATAGGTAGAGTACACTGAGTGACACCTTTCCTTAAAATCTTTCATGCATATACAGACTGTTGTACCCAACTCATCTTGAAAAGTTAGAAATTACGTTCTGTACTATTTTTGTGTCTTGAGGTTGTTGTAAAAAATAAATAAAGCTATTGTTCGTATTTCCAACCTCCTGTAGCTAGATAGAGGCAGTGTGTTTTTTAAGGCATCTACACTTATGTTTGCACAATATTACAACACAGTGCTCCCCCAATTATTTCACACATTACATGGAACATGTTATGGTAATCCGATTACATTTTTCAGTAATTAATAACTTGTACCTTTAATGGTTCTTTTTTCAGACAGGCAACAAAATGTGGTAATGCATTACATTTTATGTGAAAATGTAAGTTACTTGTTGAATTTAAAATAAAAAGGACTACAGATAATGCATACCATCGAAATATGAAAGTGCATCACCGATGCAAGTCAAGCCTGACACATCACATGAACGCACTTTTCATATCATCTTGCTAGAAAATGGTGCCAGAGGAGGGATTGACTGGGTTTGAAAGCTGGATCTATATGTATTTATGACTGCAACTAGTTCATTTCTTTTTCAAAGTAGTAACTAGTTACAATTTTGTTTAAGTAACTTGTAACTGTAACAAATTATGTGTCAAAAGTAACTTTCCCAACACTGATAAACGCCATAGTTACGAGAACATGCTATTTGAGTAGCTCCTTATAACAAGAATTATAAGGAGTGCTATTATGGGGCAAATGGAACATGGCAACAAGGGCCTCCTTATAAAGGGGTAGGACTGTATTTTGAATCTTCAAGACCTCATTGGCACATTGGGAGTGACAGAAGATTATGTGCCCTCGCTTTATCAAAGGAACTGAAAAGGTTCAAGTATTTGTTTCTTTTTTGTATTAAAAATCATGACATTTCAGCTTTACTGCTTCCCCTTCATAAGGATGGAAGTAAAGCTCCATTAGTTTCTCTCAGAAGGCAATTGAAGGACCCATTTATATGAGCTTAAAAAATGCAATGGAGAGAAGAGTGTTGATTTAAGTAAGTTTGTTAGGTCGCTGGAACTGAAATGAATTATTATAACCTGCTGCTGAAGCTGAAGTAAATAAGTTCAATTCCTTACGAATGTTTATTTTCATTGCATCTCATACTTAATGGCATGCAGAGGAAATGCATTTGTTGTTTTTAACATGGCAATTTGATAAAGCATTCAATCAGAGGCACTACAAATTATCTGATAAATTTCTCAATATCATTAATAAGGGTAGGTTTTATTGATTTAGATATCTAAATAATGAAGAGGGCTATATTGGTGAAATATCATATTTCTTTGTCATTCATTTAAATGGGTTTTAGCAAAACAGGTATTTAAATAATTTTGGGATTATTTTAATTCTCTGTACTCTTATTTCCTGAACTTGTTATGATTTCTTCTCTTTAAAGCAAAAGGAAAATCATAACTCTAAGCACAAAGTGACAAAAAGTGCAACCAGACTAGAAATTCTTAAAAAGGTTGCCACATTTTCAAAACCTTTACATCTTTAATTGACACCTATTATTTTATTCTATGCCAGTTAAGAATCTCAGAGATTTGAGCGTGCTTAAGAGACATTGAATTATATTACTTAAGTTGTTTGGGTCTGGTTTTGTAAAATCAACTGTTTTTTTTTCCTCCTTTAAAAAAACTGGAGTTAATTAAAGACTGTAAATACTAACACCGTGTAACACAATATATATATATATATATATATATATATATATATATATATATATATATATATATATATATATATATATATATATATTTTATATTGGTTCCTGGGTAGTAAGTGTTATTTCCTAATTGCTTATGCCTGAAAAGTATAGAAAATGACTATTATTCCCCACAAACTTTGCTTTTGTGACCAGGACAGTGATATTTTGAAATTTACCTATTTTCAAGAACATTCCAGATAGATTCAGTGCTGAGTAAACTTGGAGTAACTTCTAGAACTTTCTAGAACTTTCCAGTAATATAAATAGTAGTATAAATACAGGGGCCTTAAGCCCACCAGTTCAGTTTAGTTCCAGCTGCCTAAGTGGATACATATCTGCATTTTTCTGGGAGGTCATAGGAGACTTCAAAATGGTGGCATTCCTGATGGTACTCCAAGGCGGTTTTACCAAGTTTCTTTGCCTTTGGGACAGCAGGGACACCAAGGTGCACTACCACAGGCGGGACTGGCCACAGCGGACAGAGTTCTCTGTGGGGAGGAACAACGTCAAGTGGGAGCCACTGGTGGACCCCCAGAAGGTGCTGATGCCACCACTGCACATCAAATTGGGCCTTATGAAACAATTTGTCAGAGCTCTAGCTAAGGAGTCAGCAGCCTTCAAGTACCTTCAAGACTTCTTCCCTAAGCTGTCTGAGGCAAAGGTCAAAGCCGGTGTCTTCGTCGGACCACAGATAGTATTATTAGTTATTGAGAGATACTGTCATTTTAGGAGGACCTCAACCCCATATAACAGCCAGTTAGCTCCAGTACTGAACTTTTATTTACCCTTTTTTGGCATTCTTATTTAATTGCTTAGACATTACAAACAATCGATCAGTTTGGGACTAGTGATTCCCTGCTGTGATATTTTTTTCCAGAGGTGATAATTCCTCTCCTAATTTCAATAACTCGGTTTCCTTTTTCTTAATATGTATAAACCATGATTAATTTACGCTATTAATTAATTAGGCTGTCTTTCACATAATAAATGTAGGACACTTATTTCTTCCTGTCTGCTAATTAATACTTGTTCAACAATGACAAGTGTTGCTTGCCCTTGTTTAAATGTAGCAGCTATATCTTCTGTAACAAGAACAAAGTACAAATATATTACCGTAATGTTGTTCTTGGAATATAACTCATTTAACACTGCTTGTATAAAAAGCACTCCTTGTGTAATGCACAGAGGTAAAGCAATTAATACTATTAAGATCAATTGAACTGTGTTTATATATTCAATATTATCAATGTTTTAATTAAGCAAAACCATACTCTTGTTGTAAAGACTTGTATCAACTCTGCTAACAGTTGCAAGAACAACGTCTTTGTAATCATATAGGTTGTGACTTACAATACACATGTAAACAGCACACAAGTTGTATATATTATGCATCCCATGTATATTGCACTGCAATGGCTCTAAAATTATTAAAAGGGTGATTGTTGTAAAAATAACATGACAATGTATTCAGTGGCAATGCGGTGGCATTCTACTGATGGGCATAGCACAATGGAAGCTACAGTGGTGGCATGAAGTGCCTGACATGGTACCTGACGGAGAGTCAGTGTGTTTAAATACTAGCTGGAGAGTGGGAGAGATAAGTGCATTTTACAGATGGAGGTGGCTTGGAACATCTACAAAACCCACTTCCTATTAGCAGGTGCTTGGCAACAAATTCAAAACCAATTAGTTCCGTGGCCATGGACTTTCATTGATATACAGCTCTGGAACAAATTAAGAGACCACTGCAAAATTATCAGTTTCTCTGGTTTTACTATTTATATGTATGTGTTTGGGTAAAATTAACATTTTTGTTTTATTCTATAAACTACTGACAACATTTCTCCCAAATTCCAAATAAAAATATTGTCATTTAAAGCATTTATTTGCAGAAAACGACAACTGGTCAAAATAACAAAAAAGATGCAGTGTTGTCAGACCTCAAATAATGCAAAGAAAATAAGTTCAGATTCATTTTTAAACAACACAATACTAATGTTTTAACTTAGGAAGAGTTCAGAAATCAATATTTGGTGAAATAACCCTGACTTTCAAGTACAGCTTTCATGCGTCTTGGCATGCTCTCCACCAGCCTTTCACATTGATGTTGGGTGACTTTATGCCACTCCTGGTGCAAAAATTCAAGCAGCTCGGCTTTGTTTGATGGCTTGTGACCATCCATCTTCCTCTTGATCACATTCCAGAGGTTTTCAATGGGGTTCAGGTCTGGAGATTGGGCTGGCCATGACAGGGTCTTGATCTGGTGGTCCTCCATCCACACCTTGATTGACCTGGCTGTGTGGCATGGAGCATTGTCCTGCTGGAAAAACCAATCCTCAGAGTTGGGGAACATTGTTAGAGCAGAAGGAAGCAAGTTTTCTTCCAGGACAACCTTGTACTTGGCTTGATTCATGCGCCCTTCACAAAGACAAATCTGCCCGATTCCAGCCTCGCTGAAGCACCCCCAGATGAGTCCAATTTTCAGCTTTGCCCAACACCTGGTCGTCTAATGGTTAGACGGAGACCTGGAGAGGCCTACAAGCCACAATGTCTCGCACCCACTGTAAAATATGGTGGAAGATAGGTGATGATCTCGGGGTTCTTCAGCAAGGCTGGAATCCGGCAGCTTTGGCATGAATCAAGCCAAGTCAAGGTGTGGATGGAGGACCACCAGATCAAGACCCTGTCATGGCCAGCCCAATCTTCAGAACTGAACCCCATTGAAAACCTCTGGAATGTGATCAAGAGGAAGATGGATGGTCACAAGCCATCAAACAAAGCCGAGCTGCTTGAATTTTTGTGCCAGGAGTGGCATAAAGTCATCCAACATCAATATGAAAGACTGGTGGAGAGCATGCCAAGACGCATGAAAGCTGTGCTTGAAAATCAGGGTTATTCCACCAAATATTGATTTCTGAAACATTAGTGTTGTGTTGTTTAAAAGTGAATCTGAACTTATTTTCTTAGCATTATTCGAGGTCTGACAACATTGCATCTTTTTTGTTATTTTGACCAGTTGTCATTTTCTGCAAATAAATGCTCTAAATGACAATATTTTTATTTGGAAGAAATGTTGTCAGTAGTTTATAGAATAAAACAAAAATGTTCATTTTACCCAAACACATACCTATAAATAGTAAAACCAGAGAAACTGATAATTTTGCAGTGGTCTCTTAAGTTTTTCCAGAGCTGTAGGTGTCAGCAGACATGTAATGATGGATAAACAACATTGTAGTGGTTAAACACATTATGAGCATATGGCACTTTACCTAAACCCTATACAATAAGAAAAAAAAAATTGCTTTTGAGTTTATTTAGATAAAATCCTGGGTTTAATTGTGGCAGGATATATTTTTGTTGTAGAAAATGAGACATGATCTGAGGGGTATCCAACATGTATATATATATATATATATATATATATATATATATATATATATATATATATATATATATATATATATATACACACACACACACACATAATATATATATATATATATATATATATATATATATATATATATACACACACATATATATATATATATATATATATATATATATATATATATATATATATATATATATATATATATAGAGAGAGAGAGAGAGAGAGAGAGAGAGAGAGAGAGAGAGAGAGAGAGAGAGAGAGAACATGCTGGCTGTAGTTTGGGTTTGTGCCCCTTTAAAAACGTGACCCAGAAATAAAAACAAATTTTTAGCACTTATGCGCACTTTTATTCAAAATACAAATAAATGAAACAAAAGCATAGCTCCCATTGAGCACTCACTAAACACTGGCAGGTCTCTGACTAATGCGCAGGACAGTTATGCTGTTTACCTGCCAAACAAAACATAACACACTTTCAATAAAAAGCTTTAAGCCAAACGAAGGTTTTAACTCTATATTTGCACACCACAACAATCAATCTCTTCACTCTACAGCCACAACCCAGAACAAACTGGCTGCACTCTTTAAATACCCTGCACTTGGTTCTAATTGACAATTCCTCCAGGTGCAGGGGATAATTAACAATAAAACAATTAACAATCCAATTAAAGAAAAGCAATTAAATTAAACAAAACGTGCATTTGCACATGTTTTTAGGCAGGGAGGAATCTGCCCCTGCCCCTGCCACCTTACCATATATATATATATATATATATATATATATATATATATATATATATATATATATATATATATATATATATATATATATATATATATATAAAATAAAATGGGTCTAATTTAATTTCCTCTGTGTAAAAGATACAGATATATCAAGGATGGAAAAGCAACAAGCTGCTGACTGACAAAGATAGCATGGGTGTGACAAAAGAATGGATTGTAAATAACAGGTTGTTCTTCTAAAGAGCCACAGCCACAGATTGGAAAGACAATTTTTTGCGTTAAGTTTGTAATTACTTTGGACTCAGCACCACAGTGCATAACTGGTTTATAAAGAAGAGATGGATACAGGCATATTAGGATTATTGCTACATGTGCAATAGTAGCTTTCTGGAACTGTACAGTGTATGAAGTTCTAGAGGCTACCATTCAACAGAATGGGACAAGGTACATAAGCAACAGATAAAATAAAGACTTTCTCTAAAACTTTAGGAAGCAAAGTACTTGCAGCCAACAAAGCAATGTGGCTGAATATTATTTTATTTTGATTTTGAAACATGATGGGTCTTTAAGGTATTTTGTGTTAAGATTTAAAGGATGGGCGTATAAAAGGAAATCTGTGTCTTAACTTGCTTAAACATTAAAGTTTCTTATCAATGCCTTAAATCTTTAAAGTACAAAAAAATCAAAGTCCCAATTGAGCTAATAAAGCAAGACTGTACATCAAATAACTGGTCTGGGACACAAGGTTGGTGTGCTTAACATGTTTTTACAAAACATGTCTATGCACTTGGTTTGGTTTAGTTTCTTGCAGTTCTACCTTTTCTGGCTGAGAATTCTGAAGTTATGAATTGATAGATGCAATGTTAGCTGTACCAGTCCAGAGATGATAGACAAAGAGAAGGAGTTATGATGCCTTTTATTGGACTAATTAAACAATAATTAATCACAAGCATTCAAGACCGCAAAGATCTCTTCTTCACCTGATTGTTCATTGTGTTCCTGTGAAACTAACAATAATACTGGATGTTCCTCGCTGGATTTAAAAAAAAGATGAAGTGAATTTTCCTAACATTTTCCCAGTTCCCTGTCTTTTTGTTTTCTACACTACTTTATCTTCACTTACACTCTGGAGAAGCCCATTTTACTGCACATCCTTTTAAACACGAAACAACTACAGTAAAAGGCAGTAAAGAGAAAGCTCCCTGAAAAGGGGCTCTCAGGACTTCATCACGACAATAGATTCATTTTTATACATCAGATGTCCTTAAACTCCCTTTCAGTAACATTTCCTCAATATACTTATTTTATACCATTCAGCTCAAAACTATTCTGTTAAATGTTAGTAGAACTTTAAAACAACTCTGAAATCCATCACATACTCTTGAATTGTGTTGATGCTAGCAGGGGCGTAGCTAGGAATGGAAATTTGGGGGGGGGGGGCCAAACTTAGGGTGGACGGTCAAGTACCAAAGGTCCCATGTCACAGAAAATAGTTTACATTACAAAATTTATCTAATTAATGTAGTTTATCAATACTCCCAAACTCTGATACATCATCTCCAAACAGTTATATATATATATAGAATCTTCTCTATAGAGGTATACCATCGTTCAGCAAAGTTTATTTATAAATATATAGTATCACCAAACATGTACATTGTATTCCAAGCATCCTATATAGGTATTGAATTGGCTATAATCAGTTAAACTCTTGCATTTTTACAAATATGTTTAACTTCTCAGGTACTGTGTAATTATGAGGAGACTCTTTAAGTGTGTGCACTGCTTTAATGTAATTTATCAAAAGGAAATAAATAAGCATATGATGTTTTACTTCTCACAACTTAATTGATTTGTCAAAACGCTCCAGAGATAATCATCTTTAGTGCAATACCCTTTTCAAGGAAAGGCACCTTTAACACTGTTTTTTGTTTATCGTGTTATTTTAGATTTAACCTTTTGTGGTCCTATGTCAACCAGGTCCGACATTACAATTTTCCCTTTCCAGTCAGATGCCAGGCCATGACCGACATCATCAAAAAGACGTAAAGCACAGGTTGTTCTAGTCGTTTTTTTTTTTCTCCGGAAAAAGCCAAGAAAACCTTTCAAAGGCCGAGTGAGACCAATAGCAGCTGAATGAAGCCGAAATAAAGGGCGTATCTGAGCAATACAGATAGCCCCATGCACCACAGACACAAACAAAGGAGATAGGTGATTCCGTATCCAGTGCTCAAAAAATATCACAGACATTTTCAGAGCTTTTTGAGATAAAATAATGACTTGGATTGCATTATTGAAGAGTTTGGTGATAAGACGAGTGATCAGGAGAAGATTTATCAGTATGTCTATAAAGAGGTATGTGAAAAATACAGCGAACAAGAGGTGGGGCTTGGCTGGAGATGCAGTACTGATGTCCTTTTGCCATGCAGTGCCTTTTAACCCGGTTTTAAAAATTTAAATAGTGCGTGTAAAATAAACAGCGTGTGTGAAAATAAATTCAGCATGCCTGACAAGCACTGAATAAACTGACTGCAAAGGGTTAAATAAATCATTTTGATGTTTTCTTCACTCCGTTTCTTTCTGGGCATTTTTACTGTCAGGCTATCTTTCACCCACAGAACCTCAGACACAAATGTTGCCAAGCTGCTAAATCATGTAGACTCTTGGTCTGAATTTAAGAGAACTCGTCCTATTTGATTTTCCACCCGACCCCAGTGCTCCCTGTGGGGACCCAGCCCAGACTACCACCTTGACTTGGTGATTGCATGACTCACTCTGAGCCGCAATGCTTTAACTAGGCGAGCCACTAGGGATGCCATCAAAGTGAATTTCCAGATCTCAAACTCCTGAGGCGTTTGAAAAGTTTGGCTTTGCTTGAGATCAGATCTGCAAGGCTCTGCAAGGATCTTTTTTGTGACTTTAATTTGGATCCCAATCCACTATTTGTTACTTTTCAACCCCTAAATGATCATTTCAAGCAGTACTGAACCAGATGGTAGAACCAATCCAAATACCTTTACAAAAAATGATTATCTGGTAACTCTCCATATAAGGATGACCAAAGAGCATTTAATTACCTGATAATAGGACAGTGTGCTAATTAAATGTGTATCAATTGGCCAGGAATACCAATTAACATTCAATATATAGTTAACAGATATGTGGGTTACTATGTGGGCACATAGGGCTGGATAGCCTATTGTTACTGATGGGATTATTACTGTTATTTTTTTTCTTTCTGCCAAAACTTGCTCGAAAACTCACCAGATTCGGTAGGTTGGTAGATGCTTATGGGAAGATGTAAAATGATAATGAGCATATATTATAAGTCACATGGTTTGTCCGTCATATTGGATTGAAAAAAAAAAAACATTTAGCCTAAATGTAAAAATTTGTCTTTCGAAAACCACTTATTGCAGAGTGTTGAAAGTTGTATCATGGTTGTGATCAGGGAAAATGGTGGCTCAACCCGATATAAGATAGCAAGTACAGTCAAAGGGCAATGAAATGAATGTGTTTATTTAAGCAACATATTTAATACACACGACAACAGTGAAGTAGTGCCAACAGTGCAGTGGTTTTCAAGTCTGGTCCTCAATGTTGAGTTCCCAGTCCATGTAAGGCAGCACTTACAGGCACCTTTTAAGGTTTTAAAAAAGTATATAACAACAGGAATTTCTCAAGAGACTATGTTTATTACCAGACTGCAAAACACATTAAAAAAGATAAAAAAGACACACAAAAGAAACTTCACTGAAACAAAAAATAACACCACTGGGGATACCTGACTTTTAGTTTTTAATAAACTTCACTTAATTTAGTGCGTGGGTATTTTTTTCTGGCATTTAAGAACTCCCTGGTCATTGCTCCAGCTCTTTCAGCCAAAAAGGTTAGGTAGCTCTGGAGCAGACTGGGGTACCTGTACATATGGAATGAATTGACTGTTCACATTCCCTGATTAATCATTAACTTCAAGATTAATGCTTTATACCACCAAGAAAAAGATGCTCAGGGCAAAGGCACTGTATAGAATTTGCAACGCTATTCACATACAATATCCAGCTGCATGTATTAATATACCGGATGGTAAGACAGTCCTGGGGCTGTGGTCGATTCAGCAGCTCTTGAGAGAAAGAATCAGAGAGCCATTACTTCAGGGACAGCTGCTAGCTGGGAATGCAGCAGCTTCATTCCCAGCCTGAATCATCCAGCACTGGGAGTGGAGAGAGCCACTGCAAGAAAAGGTATGCAGTGTGAAATGGCAGCATTTCACATACATCTTCAATTCTGAAGTACTTTTCAAATGCGGCCTCCTTGTTTCCTAACACAAGCCAGCCACAGTTAGCAGAGCTTATCGCAGATTTAGCTCCCAGTCCACAGCAATCTCTATTGTGAAGTCCAGGGGCTTGTCCACAAACAGTGATGTCAGTGTCTATTGCACAGGTTGAGAATACAAAGAATGGAACTACAGGTACCAAAAAGGTAGATACAGTATGGTCAGCACTCCAGCTTTTACACACTAAAAACATTATTCATGTGTGATATTGAAAGTGTAAAGAATACACATAGCAATGTTGCAGCATAGCTTGAGTTTGCATGTTATCATTAGCAGGTTCCTGGCGTCTCAATGGTCATTTGTGAATATAATATGGGGCAGGTAATTGTAGCCTGCCTGTTAATTGCCAGACACAAATACATAATAATACAGTTCAATCCACTCACTTGCAATACGTGTTTGTGACTTGTGAATACATGACTGGTTTCTTGAATCCTCAGGCTGTATCGTTGACATCTTTGTCCACCTCAACCAAACCTACCAATTTACCTATCTGTTAACCAATATTTTGGAAGGTAAATCTATATAACATATAAAAATATTCCACGTTTGGAGAGAGTCAGGTGATTTACATTGCTGTAACTAGGCGATAAATAAAGAATACAATATTATCATTTCTTAATTTGCATTAGTGCAGTATCTGTACAGTTTTATAAAATGTTAGAACTAGGCCATATACTGTAGGATGCACATGCAGGCCTTTTGAATATTCCATCCAAAGCGTGTTATTTGCTTCACAGCCATAGTGTTTGCGGTCAATGAAAATTCCCATTTCTGAAAGAATTGTGTAAATATATACATGTTGTTATTTTAAAAGGTTAAAGGAAATTGTCCATACATATTTTAATGCTCATCTTTCAAACTATGTTTAATTAATGTTCCAAATCAAGCCGCAGGAAAACACATAGATATAGTATTCATGTATTTGACTGTTTTTCTGCTTAATGATAGAAGATCATCTAGTACATGCACTCTGGATGCTGTCTGTCAATGGAGACTGAGTCTGCTTCCTTGCTGTCTCCCTTTATTTAAATTCAGTATAACAAATAAAGTAATACAAAATTGAGAATAGTGTTTGCTGTCAGCAGCAATACAGTAACCAATGGCAACTAGTCTCCGGTTTAAATGAGTCGAAGAAATCAAAGCAGTCTGATTTCTTTCAGCATTTCAAAGAATCAACAAAGGATGGTGGTTCTTCTATAACAAATCCAGAAGGAAGCTCTGACCAAACTTCATGAACACACTGTGAACAACTTACTGAACCAACAGCTGATCACGCACTCTACTAGATATTTTTAATTACTAAAACTTAATTTTGATTTTGCATTTTGCTAATACATTTTAGGACCTAATGGTAACTTACATAATGAAACTTACAAAAATACACACATCTGCACTCAAATCCTAATTTTAAAAACATTTAAACAGCTGTATTTTTATTCTTTTCCATGTTTTTCAAACTTTTTTCTTTTTTGTTGTTTGTTTTTTTTGTATTGAGGTATTATTTAGGTTATTGGAAATACCCACAATGCAATATAGTCCACTGCTGGGATACTGAAGTCTGAAGGTTGCTAGTTCTGAGCAAACTGCATTACTCATGGGGTATTAAGAAACAAACCTTTGTATTCATTAACAACAAAAACTAGTGCTGCATAAAATGACGAAAACAACAGAAAAATTTTCAGTGCTATTTTTATTTAACATATAAATTTTCGAATAGCAAATAACCATCCCATCTGGTAAGGCGTGACTCGTGCCGTTAAATGTCTCGAGCTGAAGACGAGGGTATTTAACATAACCTTTTCAATAGAACTTTTTTGGGGTTCCATTGATTAATTCTGCAATATATTACCTCGTTTTCAGGGCACCCTTAAAAGAGTGCAAAGCAAACCTTTAAAATACCCTTCCATTAACTGTATTAGCTGTATTTCTTTTAGCAGTATCTCAGTTGTCCTTTTACTGTGCTGAACATTGTTTCTGAAATCTTTGAGAGTTTCAGATTACAAGACAAACTGGTGCTTGTAAGGTGTCCTCTAAACTTTCATAGTACAAAAAAGTCTAATTAATACCAAAGCAGATTTCTCTATTTTCTACATGCTGGGTCCTATATTCAAGCAAGTGCAAAGGCATTTTTCTAAGGAATGAAGCAGTTGAAATGGTATAAAACTACCAAGAAACAACTTAATTGCAGAAAAGAGCATTTACAGATGATCTATTTTGGAATAGATTTATTTTCAATTATAAATATAAACCTCTTTATTGTTGCTGAAATTCTGCGCATCATTCCCAAAGATAACTTCGAAATGGCTTTGTGTCATACATGCAAACTGTAGCAATGGGTTACTTACACTGTCTTACAAGATGACTAGGACCTGGGGAAATTCACATTGCATTTTGAATAGGAATGGTTTATCTGTTATTTTCCTCCTGAAACCAACAGCCTGTCCTTATTGTTAATAGCTTTTATTTTTATGGGAATTGTCACTCGTTTTAGGGAAAGTTTTACAATTAGTCATAAGGTAATGTGTTAAAAAATTATGCTTGCTAAGCATCATTCGGGAGGGGAGACAGTTGACAGCATGCCTGCATGAACATCCCTCCACCTCCCCCTTCTCTATCTCTACAGCTAACCTAGGCTTATATATGTGGGGGTCTGTTAGGTGATCCACTCTCTAAGCCCGACGGGCAAGAAGTGAACTATTGTATCAATACAGAGTAATCATTTATATGTCTTCCAGTGTCCATTGTACTCACAAAGCTGTACAACAAAATCATGTTCTACTAAATACTGGGCCATTTGTCTTGACCTTCTGAACCTTATTTAAATCAGTTTAATTGGAGCATTTATTTTATATGGACTGAACTCCAGGTGAACAAGTTTGTGTATCTGACATGAATTTCTCAAGGGTTTAATGATGACGTGTATCCACCTGAGTCAACGTGGAAATAAAGTGCAAACAAATTCCCATGGAATCAGACTGATTTTCCGATTAAATGCAAATGTTGAAATAAATCTGCGGCTCAAGAACAAATCGATCTTAACAATCAGGAAAGTAAAGATATATTTGAACAATGTAAGGAAGCAATTAGGGATAACAGATTAAACTTATGGGTTTGCTAGTTTTATACCATTAAAACATGGATTTCAAATATGTTTTGAGAGGTCACATTATGACCTCTAAATCACAATACACTCCAACACAGCCATTATATATTGCTTAACCCGATCTCCCATAACAACCCTTTAAATATCCTTAAACTATTATATCTCTTGCAATGTTCCAATCAGGGCCAGTTGCATAAAAGTGGATTAGACTAGTCTAAACTGCTAGACCAGTCTTAGTTTTGTCACTTACACTAGTCTAATGAAAGTTAGCCAGTTGCATAAAAAGTTTGACTGACTTATTGTTAGCCTAAAATATCAGCCATGAAACCAGCCTGTGAAACGTCTTTTCCTCTAGTCCAATATCAAATTAGGTCTGTCGTCGGTTCCATCTGCAACCTTACATAATGATCAAAGATAACCTATATGTATTGGTTTGTGTATATTTCCCCATTTATACATTTGTTCACCACTCAATATTTCTGCGTAGTATAATTCGTTTCGCACTGGGTAACATAGTACAGTAGTTAAGACACTCATTTGGAGAGTGTGCGGTCACCGCCCTCTTAAACATGGAACCAAGCACTGGATATTCAATAATATTTCTGGAACTCATGTCAAATACCAAGACATACATTTCTTTTAAACTGAAAGGTACAGAATTGCAGCAAAAATATTTCTTAAAACACCTAAGAAGAACCAGTAATGTTTTAATTACTTGAAAATGAAGGTTTAATGCCACAAGCTGCAAAGAGCTAATCTCGATTGACATGTATTAGTGATAATGTAATTTTATAGTGTGTAACTTTCTGAGAGACCTGCTTGGAATTAATGTGGAAGTGAGATCTGGGGGCTGACAGTTCAATGATGAAAAGACCTGCTGTGAAAATGAGTTTGATACCAATTCGTGTCCCCTGGGTGCTACAGCCCCAGTAGGGAAACAGTGCATTACATTACCTTGGGCAGGAGTCCTGGATCCTCACTGAAGCTGTTCAGTCTTATCATGGTGCCAGACATCTACAGTATGTACAGCAGCAGCCGTTACAATGGGCATTGTGTAGAGGCATTGCAAAGTTTTTAATATATAGAAAATATGAAGAACGCAAACATAATGGCATACAATATTATATAGTATGCTATGGTTTTTATCACCTTCTTCCAACAACACAAAGGTGGTTAGTTTTGAAAATAGTCTTTCAGTATATTACTTAGTCATCTATATATATATATATATATATATATATATCATATATATATATATATATTAGTACAAACAATCAGCAAATCACAGTTTAGGATTTTGTCAGACTCCCACTATCACTATATTTGCATGCTGTACAAAAGAGTTTGTAACACTTTACATTACTGTTACTTAGTAAATAAATGTGTACTTACACATAATTACAATTACAAAATAATGGGGGAATGGTGTCAGGAGACTATGTTTTAGGGCACACCAGGGGAGACTTCGGGTTTGATACAGTAAAATTGCCTCAAACCAAGTGCCCCGGTCTCCTTAAACCAGATTTCGAGTCGCTGTTCCTGAAAAAAAGTGGCTTTGTGTTCACTCAGCTACGGCTGAGGCTAAATGTACCTTTCCTTCTCCGCTTTAGGAACCAAGCACTACAATACAAAACCATAATGTGATTTAACTTACAAGATTAAAGTTCCTTGTTTACATTGCAGGTTGTGTTTAGCATCCAGCTCCCCACTGTGTCTCCTGTCTTGTGGCTCTCTGTATTCATTAGCTTTGTTCCAAAGCAAAGAGCTAAATTAAGTTACAGGTGCACACACGGTTGATTAATTAGCCTGGATGTAAACATAAAGGTTGCTAAATCTAAATCACTATTGGTGAAAGAGCCAACTGAAAATCGACAACAATCGCGTTTTACAATAAAATAACTTTAAATTGACTTTTTATTTAATTTAATTTAATAAAATGTTTTATGAACTGGCAGTTTAACGTGCACATCACCAGACCATGATAAAACAGTGATGACGATTCCTGGAAATGAATAATAAAAAAATACACAATTTAAACACGATCGTATACACCGTGCTCACAATAGTGGCTGCACCTTCCTGTGTCTTTCTACTAAGCAGCCTTGAGCAGACTGACTGCTCTCTTTAAATACCCTGCACATGGCTCTAATTTACAATGATAGCCAGGTGCAGGTGATAATTACCACTATTAATATGGTAATTTATGAAATTTGTTATTTGGTCTTGTTAATTTGTTTATACAAAGACCGTCCCAGGGTGGATTAATTTTATATATATATATATATATATATATATATATATATATATATATATATATATATATATATACACAGCTCTGGAAAAAATTAAGAGACCACTGCAAAATTATCAGTTTCTCTGGTTTTACTACTTATAGGTATGTGTTTGGGTAAAATGAACATGTTTGTTTTATTCTATAAATTACTGACAACATTTCTCCCAAATTCCAAATTAAAAAATAGTCATTTAGAGCATTTATATGCAGAAAATGACAACTGGTCAAAATAACAAAAAAGATGCAGTGTTGTCATACCTTGAATAATGCAGAGAAAATATGTTCATATTCATTTTTAAACAACACAATACTAATGTTTTAACTTAGGAAGAGTTCAGAAATCAATATTTGGTGAAATAACCATGATTGTCAATCACAGCTTTCATGCGTCTTGGCATGCTCTCCACCAGTCTTTCACATTGATGTTGGGTGACTTTATGCAAGTCCTGGCGCAAAAATTCAAGCAGCTTGGCTTTGTTTGATGGCTTGTGACCATCCATCTTCCTCTTGATCACATTCCAGAGGTTTTCAATGGGGTTCAGGTCTGGAGATTGGGCTGGCCATGACAGGATCTTGATCTGGTGATCCTCCATCCACATCTTGATTGACCTGGCTGTGTGGCATGGAGCATTGTCCTGCTGGAAAAACCAATCCTCAGAGTTGGAGAACATTGTCAGAGCAGAAGGAAGCAAGTTTTCTTCCAGGACAACCTTGTACTTGGCTTGATTCATGCGTCCTTCACAAAGACAAATCTGCCCGATTCCAGCCTTGCTGAAGCACCCCCAGATTATCACCGATCCTCCACCACATTTCACAGTGGGTGCGAGACACTGTGGCTTGTAGGCCTCTCCAGGTCTCCGTCTAACCATTAGACGACCAGGTGTTGGGCAAAGCTGAAAATTGGACTCATCAGAGAAGATGACCTTACTCCAGTCCTTATGGTCTTTTGCAAACCTCAGCCTGGCTCTTCTTTGCTTTTCATTGATGAAGGGCTTTTTTTCCAGCTTTGTATGACTTCAGCCCTGCCCCTTGTTGTCCCCAATGTGTGCTGCTTGACCTTGTTCTTATGAACCGCCGTCTTTGAAATTTTAAGGATGGAAGCAACCCGACGCTCACTGTATCCCTCTGCCAGTAAAGCCAGAATTGAACCCTTCTTTTCCTCACTCAAAACTTTCCTTTTCAACTCTTTGGGCACGGTCAATAGTTATTTTTTTATTCCAATTACTTTTGAGGTACTACTAGCACTGTTTTGCCATCCAGCTGGTCCTATTGCAAGAGGATAGTGATGACCACAGGAGTGGTTTTTATACTTTTCCTCATTAAATAAGATTTGGTTCAGGTGATCCCCTAATCAGTACCTTATTCAACAGAATGAGGTGTGCCTGTGTTGGAATTCAACACACACTGGAATGGAATGGCTGTCATACATGTAGAGATGCTGATTTACGAAAGATTTGCAGTGGTATCTTAATTTTTCCAGAGCTGTATATATATATATATATATATATATATATATATATATATATATATATATATATATATATATATATATATATATATATATATATTTTGTGTGTGTGTGTGTGTGCTTGGCCGACTTTGGGCAAAGCTTGAATGTAACAGGACGAGGTCTGCGCTGGCTGTTTGATGCATGCATGCTTCGGCAAGAAGAGGGCAGTCACCCTGTAAGATCCACCCATCAATCATGCCAGTGATATGGAAAGCTTGGGTGAGGGTGTGCCGCCTCTCCCTCTCTCTGAGTGGTTGGAAGGCAGGTCTTGGGGAGTTGCTGGGCCTATAAATATGATGCTTTGTTATTTCCTCAGCCCTGCCCATATAGGAAGACAGACAGCGGGAGCCCTGTTTGAAAACTGAGAAAACCGGAAAGAAAACAAAACAAAACAAGAGTTCAGCATTTACATACCCAAGGGGCACGTGTTATGAGAGAGCTGGGGAATACTTGGCAACCCCATGAAGTATAAAGAAAAAGAAAAAGTGTAGGCTGGAGACCTGGGCCGTACGAATAGCGACGTCTGGGGAAGCTGCAGAGTGCAGCAACTTTATTTTGTAGTTTTGTTAACAGTGTTTTATTTTCTCTTTTCCTTTGTACTTTCTGTTTTGGATTATTATTTTGAGGCACCTGTGAGTGTTTGGATTGTAACCCTCTTTACCATTGTTGGTATGGGGGGAACAGCGGAATCACAGCACCACCTGCTGGTAAAAGTAGAACAGTGTGTGTTTCCAACTCCAAACTTATGTCTCCTCTATCAGTGAATTCCCACACCCTTCCACACCGAAATAAAAATTAAAGTAACTTATTTCGGGCTTTCCTCAGGCAGCCTGTGGTCTGCCCACTGCTCATATTTAACAGTCCAATCAGAGAGATGGATGTAGTTACTGGGTGGAACATGAATGATTATCTGATTCACGGTTGACAGTGTTTAAGACAAGAGGTCTAAGACTTGGAGAGCGTACTCAGCAGTGACTGAGAGTGTAAGTTTACATAATACATATCTAGATTTTAATAATTTGTTTAAAATAAATTACTCTTATATTGCATTAAATATTTTATATAGTCATGTCATCAATAAAAGAAGAAGCCTGGTCTGGCTTTTTTATGATTAAGTTAAAAAAAAATGAGACAAAAAATGATTCATTATTAAAACTTTCCTACAATAGAAAAAGGCTTTCAGACATGCCTTTGAAGAAGCAAGTCCCTCAAGTGACTTCCAGCAACTAGTATTAAGATTTCATTCACATAATATATTTCATAAGCAAGAAGGTTAATTATATTGCATAAACTGAATTCAAAACCATTACATTCAGTTCTTATAGATCAAATGTCCTTCTCAATATAAAAACATGAGTCATTATTCCGTCGCATATCACAAGGTTAGTTTGAACTAGTTGAGAATTTTACTCAGCATTCACCCTACAGATCTAAGACAAAGGCCAACACTGACTCCTGGCATCTGTTCTATTATCCAATGTATTGTGCGATACGATGGTAAAAGCTAATGGTAGTAGAGCATATTGAAAGACAATGGGTGACACTTTCAAAGCATTTCCTCCAGTCTTTAACCAACTCAAATTTTTTGAAAGATAAAAAATGCAGCAGTAATGTACAAAACTGAAAAACAAACAATCTTAGAGTGCTTAAAAGATCTTCTAGTTTATTACTTTTATATATGTTACTAGTTTTGGAACGTCAATAGCTGTTTTCCTCCTTTCAAAAAACAGATTTGTTTAGTTTGCATCAAACAAACAAACAATTATCTTATTTTGTTACTTTTTTGTTTGTAACCTGGAACGTTTTGTTAAATTACTGACTTTTACCGACATCGTTAAATGAAAGCCCTTGCCATTGATATGCTAAATACATGGTTAATACATGGAGACAGTAAACTACAAAAAAAACTTTTATTTTCAGAAGTAAACAACATTTTAAACCATACATTATTTTCAAGTGTTAGTCAGAAACCATGCACAGAGAGCACAGAAAGCTTTTTTTTTGTAAGCATAATGCAATGCAGCTTAGACAGCCGGGTAAAAGACACAGCCAGCTGCTGTCAGAAAAATTATTCATGTTCTTCAATTTTACAAAAAGCCAAGGTTATTCATGTTTTTCAATTTTACAAGAAGCCTAGTCTTCGTAATTTAGAACTTGGTAACTCTGACAGGTGCATTTTAAATCAATGTCATCTTAGGGATGGCAAAGAGTCATTTTCCTGCGAGGTCAATAACCCACCCAGGACACAGCACTTCTTCTGAGTAGCAGTGTTTTACTGTGTAAATCGTCTGTGAGGACAGTTTTACCAGCTCAAGAGCGTTTGACTGACAGCACACTATCATTTTGTTTTGAACGTCTGTTTGATCATTTGATGATTGCAAAGAAAATGAAGAAGCCTGTTTTTTTCTGGCCTCTTCTCTCCCCTTATAGAAAGCCCTCCGATGGCTTATTATTATTATTATTATTATTATTATTATTATTATTATTATTTTACTAATTTTATAGAACAAGAACAAGATATACAAGATCTACAGAATTATTAAACAAACTAAACTTAGAACATAGGGTTAAGACAGTCCAAGTATAACACAGCTGTGTGCTTTTATACTTGTGCTAGGTCAGAAACATGCTTAGCTTTGAAACGAGTGACTTAATATGTACAAGTTGATGAATAGTGGTCAGTATTTGGAAGACTTGGGTATTTAACATTAACAAACGTATACAGGTTAGAAAGTAAGCAAGCATTGTGTAGTATTCATAAGCTCAATCTTTATTTGATACAGTGCCTTTCATAGTGGACCACCATCACAAAGTGCTTTATTGGTAGCTCTACAATCAAACTGGAAATTAGTAAAGAATCGAAGATAACTGTTTTCAACCAGATAACAGTCCCAGATGTAAATAATCTTCAGCATTTGTGCATTTGACTGACAGTTATTAAGCAAAGTGATGATACGGACAGGGAACTCATTTTAAACGTAGATCAAATCACGTAAATATTCAGCATCTTTTAGAACTCGTCAGTCGAATAGCTAGTTTCTTATTCGTCCCTTGATAAACAATAAGTCCAATGATCGACAAGGAAAGGATTTATCTTACCTCAATCCACTACATACCTGCTGTGCGACACAGTTCACCTTCTCTTTCCCAGCATCCACCTGCTTTTTTTGGCTTCATCTAACGGGGGAGGGCAGCTATCTGGCCCCCTTGCCCATGGTTCTTCCTACAGCCAGCCTCTCCACTTATCTACAAGGTAATTCATGGGCAGGGGTACCTCAAAAGGCAAGGCCAAAGGCCAAAGAATGTAGTGTAAAATAGTGTTGTCTAGTCTGTTTTAATAAATAATCTATTGCATGAGTTTTCTGACTGAACTGTATTTTATTTCTAGTCTAGTGAGTGCCTTGTACAATCATATACAGTACTTAATTATTTCTAATGAAGAGATTTTGATAGTATGTTTGTTTTCCAAGCTTCCAATCTGGTTTAGCATGCAGACATAACAGTTCTTCTGCTGGATGTATGCTTTTGCTAATCATGTATATTTGAGTGGATATTAGAAAAAGCTATCTCCAGCTACATATATTCATGTTTGTTTCTGCAGTTTCAAAGTGCTTGAAGTTTATTTTTGTGTGTAAACTGTTTACAGTCCAATGGTGGTATACAGCAAAGCTAATACCTTATTTAAGAATGCATCTAACTGGAAGACATTATTTTACCTATAAAAGGATCACTCTGAGTGCTCTTGTAGGACTCTTGCACAACAAACTGGAGCTATTGCTATTAAATAACCAATTGTGCGTAATTATAGTCTTATTAAATCATTTGAGACCAGAGGCATTATCCTATTAATATGCATAATAACCTGGAGCAGTATATGTTAATTTGTACAACTCATTTGAAGATTATGAACACACATTCTCAGCTATGACAAATCTATTAATAATTCTGCATCAAATACTTTTTTGCATTTAGCATCCTTCTATCTTTGTATTTGAAACAACTAAGTGATATAACTCAAGAAATATCTTTGGAATTCAACTTTTTTTTCTTAGTAACATTATTGTGAAATGTACTACTATCAAAAATGGTACATTAATGGTTTATTAAGTAATATACCCTGTCAGGATAAGACAGCTGAATTTTAGAGCATTTTACAGCACTGGGGAATCATATAATAATTGCACAGTATCTGAAACATATTTGTGAAAAATTGAAAGCTATGGATGATTGTCAAATGCAATCCGAAAAGCCTATAGAAGACAAGGGTGAGTGTTGGACATGATAGTGGGGTAACACCATAATGAATTCTGACTGAATACCACCAAAATATCGTGTGCACTTCCTCTGAGTTCTGAAGTAATTCATTTCGAATTCAGCCCTGAACCCATGTGAATTTAATTACCCATGTTCATTCCATGTTCTTTTGTAACAAACGCTGTTGATCACATGAACAAAGTAACATGAATTAACATGAATTAACACTTCTCACAATCCGCTGGTGGGTATGAATCCATGATTTAAAAACAAGTTGATCAACATAATTTCTTACAAAGAAAAATGGAATGAATTAACAGTTGAATTCAAAACAAATCACTTCAGAACTCAGAAAGAGGAAATGCATAAGATATTCAGGAGTTATTCCTGAGGTATGTATTCAGCTGGCCATTATTTTAAAGTATTAGATAGGTGCAAACAAAGCAGTTATCCTTTTCACCATGTTGAGTGTGAAATCCTATAAATATTTGTAATTTCTTTTTTTTTTTTTTTATGGGTCATGAGTGTTCCCCAAGTCACAGTGGGGCTTCAGCTTGATAAAAGTTTGAGAAACCCTTTGCCAGTGTGAACATAAAGCACACTTCTCAAAGACAAAAAACAAGTGTGCCTTTACTAAACAATAATACAAGCACTTCTGCTTTTTAGTTATTACAAGTTGCCATCAAATTTTAACAGCACCATTTTTTCTTGACACTTGATACAGCAACATAATCCCTGACAGCTGATTTGTCTAGCAATAGTTATCCAAAATGAACTGAAATTTCAGCCCACGGGCACCTGTTTGTGACGTCTTCACCACCTCCTAACTAGAGCAGAAACAACTTTAAAAAGAAATAAAAGCTCTCAGATTTTTTCTTAAAACATGGTCAGCCTATTCCTGTCTGCTGCTCATAAAATAATGATGTTTTTACAGCTTTAAATATTTTATTTAAAAATAGGAAAAAAAGCTGGTTCAAGCCTTTATCCTTCCAATTTATAAGTAAATCATCAAAACATTCCTCTATGGCGTAGGAGGACTGTGTGGTTTTGCTCACTTTTAAATATGCTTGTTTTGTGGATAAGAAGGCACATGTTCTGACACTTTTAATAGCTGGTTGTCTTTGAAACAGACAAGTGAATCCAGTGGGGATGATAGGTGAGGCAGTAACATAACACACCTTTCGCCTCTTAAAGTGATTGTGATTTCAAAACTCTTTGCTGTCTAGCACTTTCATTCACTGTATAGGTCTCACATGTGCCGTTTGGAAAACTAAACAGGATATCGCAAACAAATATTAAAACATGGCACCTAGAGCTACACTAGGTTAAATAAAATGCTTTAACCTAATGTAGAACCACCTAGCAACAGTCCTGAAGAAACTGACATGGTGGATATGATGGATATCTTAGCTAATGTATTTCTCTAGTTGTATCAACTTGGCATTGGTGTGACATTCTAGTTATCTTAACCAATGTTTAGATTCACTGTATTTATGTTTCAGACATTACATCCTGGTATTACAGCTCAAAGCTCCCCTATGGAGAACTCAGAATCACGTCTACCCTCCAAGTACATCTAAAACACTAGAGTGTAACACTTAACTCTTAACTTAACTTAACACTCTGCCTCACATACTGGACACATGAGTGAAATACCACATATAACCAATGTGGTCTTTCTTATATTCACTGAGGACTGAGTGTTGTAAGGGACGGGTTAATGGTTACACTTTATGTACCACATATACATGGAAATTAGACATGATTATTGGAGCTCTGCTGAGGCCGTTAAGATAACTAGGATATTTAACACAAATACTAGCTTTTTACATAATCAATAAATGAACCTTTTTATTAACAATTATCACTCCCTATAAATTCATGGATTTAATCACTTTCTGTTTTATAGGTCTCTTGAGAGAACTGCAAATCTGATGCAAAAAAAGATCAGTGGTCAGTGAAAATATTTCTAGCACAAACGAGGGCATTGATTTTAAAGCTGTGGTCATCACTTCTGTAAGAGAAAATCAATTAATGGGATGATGCTTGGCCTTGTCAGTTTTTTTAGTTTGCTTGTTTATTTTGCCTATTACAGACCATTTTGAGAATTCACTGGGAAAAGTTTGCAAAAAACATGACAAAGTTGCTTTGATGCAAACAGACAGCTGGAACTTTAAATATTTTAAAACCTTTCTTTTGAAGCCGTTCGCTATCGTGTGAAAGAAGAAACAACCTCCGGCAATGAAGTTAATGCTGGGAGACATTTCAAAGAAGTCTGCAAGGGTTACTGGGGACATTTTAGAATGACGGCTTCAAGTGACAGGGTTAGGATTTGAACCCCAGTCCCATCAAACTGAACTAGAATTCTCCACGTATGGTATAATATATAAAATATAATTCATGTAATTCATTATTCATACTCAGTTCCATGCAGCTCAACAGATACTCATTGCAAAGTGGCATCACTTGTTTCTCAATGTAAAACAATGACTACAGCTGGGCTATTTAATTCATATTCATATTCCAGGTTTCTATCACGCTGCAATTTCAATGTCAGTCCCTGAAGCACAGCAGTTAGAACTTGAGCGTAACTAGAACGACTAGAAACAAGCAAGCAGATAATTTATATGCTGTCCAGGATCAACACCCTTTCTAAACCGAATATTTGCTTATTTACCACTAGCTTCAGTTGAAAATGTGGGACTAGGAATCACTTGCAATATCCTCATTAAGAACAAGTCCACACTGCCGTATTGCCAGGGGCAGTGGTATATGACAATTTATGAGAAGTACCTTCATGAACACCTTCAAAAAACTTTTTTTTTTTTTTTTCAACGTTCTATTTGCTTGGGATCCTTCCAGAAAAACACAACCCTTTGCTTGCATTCACAAGAGACTGTTCTACTACATTTCTATATATATAGTATGCTTCAGTTGTTCAGACGTTTATGGAATACTGAATTAAAAAAATGAATTACATCCTACTTTCTCCTTTAGTTATACTGTTTACAGTGTTTTGATTACAGCCATCAGAAAGGTCTTCTAGGTATATCTCTGGTCCTTCTAGTGTTAACTAAAAGGAACAAAACTATAGATTGTCCCTTGTACTAGCTGCCAGTCTGTTTTTCATTCAGCAGGTTCCTTCAGTTTTCTTGGCAATTTTTGTAGGATTTCGAATTCGGACGAATCTTTTAAGATGGATTCGATGTTCGGCCAAATCCCAAAAACTTGGAATCGGTGCATCCCTAATATGACTCAATAGATAAATACATATGTATCACTTGTCATGACTCATGTGCATCAGAAAGAAAGAAAGAAAGAAAAAGAAAGAAAACTATGCTTATTAAAAGTTTAATATTCTCATAAATCATAGGAAGAGGTGAACTACCGCCATTTATTAAACAGGTTTTGCAAACCCTGATCAGCACCAGACAGGGTTGTGCCTGTGGAATAAATATTGTTTTTTTAACAACAAAAAAAACGTACTTAAAAATTACACTAGAAGCGCCAAGCCGGTCAATTCGACCGTTTTGGGTTATAAAATTTTAATTACTCTGCGTTCCGGAATGTAATGCTCATACCCGTTTGTGACTTTTCATAAATATATGTATTAGATATGCTGATGGTGTTTGAGCCGCATATTCATAAGAAATAGATAATTATGAGCACATTTACCTAGAAGAACCAAAACAGGTCATTTTAACCGGTTAATTCAATACATATTTATATAAGAATGATATATAGCCTATAATCCTGTCCTTTCCAATAAAATCACCTGTCCTATTCAATACAATCAGTCCCGTGATCAAGTGATGTCTACCTGTATACATTCTTTGAGTGCTTGAAAAATACACCTCTCTGAGTCACAGATACCCCCCTTGTGTAGCACTGCAGGTTCATTCTCAGCTCCATGCACAAAACAGTGGTGATCAGAACCGATAGCAAAAAAAACCCTGAGACAGTGGAATACTACAATGCCACAAAGCTCAATGTGGATGCACTGGAGCAGATGGCATCATAGGATTCAGTTAAAGGCAGTTCTGTATTTTATAACATTTTGGACCTGGCAGCCATCAATGTTTTGTACAAGGAATGTACCGGGGAAAACTGCAACAGGAACTTCGGCAAGCACATATGGATCAGAAAAGGACAGAGACAGATGCCCCTTCTGGTATTGCTGTAGCCGCTACACCCATACGCAAGAGGAAACAGTGCCAGATTGCAAAATGCAACAACAAAACCGTGGATGCCTGCGCCGGTTGTGGAAGGGGAGTGTGGGTAAATGCTCAGGAAAGTGGAGAAGCGTGCATTGTGCCGTGGACTGTACAGGTTAGACAGCTGCCAGGCATGTAGGCTAAATAAATACGTTATGTAAATAGTTTATTGTATTATAGTTATTTATGTTTTGAAGTAGTGCATCATATACTATTTTTGTGAAAAAAAACCTGTTATTTTTACAAACAAATAAAATATTTTTATTTAATTTCATAACTACAGAGACCCATTACAGAATAGTCACTAGTGAAATGTTTATTTTATTTATGTTTTATTTAAGTTATTCTTGTTTTGTACTGCTCCTTTTGAAAAAAAAGCTTTTCTTTTCCATTTAAATATGGTATTTGCTATGCAAATGTTGATTTGATGTTCATAAATAAAACTTTTGAGTTTTATAAAATTGTTTGTCTTTCATTATCATATTACAGCTGTTTAAAAACCTACCTGTTAAAATGACCGGTTTGGCGCTTCTAGGTATTAAAAATAATAATTAATAAATAATAAAAATCCATATTGAGCACTCTGCTGGGCTACTGACCCTCATTTAAAAAAAAAAAAAAAAAAACTGTTTCAATTTTTTACATAAGAGGTACAATTGTTTCAATCCAATTAGATACATATAAAGAAACCATAATGAAAGCTCTTTTTTTAACTCACAATATAGATTTGAAGCATACAAATCACTGTATTTGTATTTGTTTCTGCAAGGCTTTCTGCTGTAGCATTTAGAATTGCACGGAATGCCCTTATGCACACAGAGGCACTTCTTTGTTTGACAAAACTTATTGCACTTGCAAGAAATGAAGCCGTGCACAGCCACAGAATCAGCTGCTGCTGCTGTACAAAGAGAAAGTTTGTTTTCTTTGGGAACTTCGTCCAGTTAGGAATCAACTATCAGACAATTGAAATTCACTCTGACTGCTTATATCACTTTACTTAAAGACTGAAGAAGCTGTCTCTTCTTTTGTGCTTTGTTCTTTGCTTGTTTATATACAGTGCCTATAGAAAGTCTACACCCCCTTGAACTTTTTTCACATTTTGTTGTGTCAGTGCCTCAGAGTTTCATGCATTGTAAATGAGGATTTTTTTTCCACTTATCTACACATCATACTCCACACTGTTAAGGGGTAAAAAGTTTTTGTTGAGAAAAAAATTATACAAAACTGTAAGATCATAACTGGATAAGTCTCCACCCCTCTGCATTAATACTTCGTGGAAGCACCTTTGGCAGCAATTACAGCTGTGAATCTGTTGGGATAGGTTTCTACCAACTTTACACACCTGTATTTGGCAATATTTGACCATTCTTCTTTACAAAATTGTTCAAGCTCTGTCAAGTTCCTTGGGGACCGTTGATGGACAGCAATCTAAAAGTCATTCCTCAAATTTTTGATTGGCTTTAGTGTGGGGCTCTGATTGGGCCACTCAAGGACATTTGCCTTTTTGTTCCTTAGCCACTCCAGTCTAGCTTTGGGTCGTTGTCATGCTGAAAGGTGAACTTCCGTTCCAGTTTCAGCTTTCTTGCAGAGGGCAGCAGGTTTTCCTCAAGGACTTTTCTGTACTTTGCTCCATTCATTTTCCCTTCTATCCTGACAAGTGCTCCAGTCCCTGCCAATGAGAAACATCCCCATAACATGATACTGCCACCACCACGCTTCACAGTAGGGATGGTGTTCTTTGGGTGATGCACAGTGTTGGCTATGCTCCAAACATAACGTTTTGCATTTAGGCCAAAAAGTTCAATTTTAGTTTCATCAGACCACAAAACTTTTTGCCACATGGCTACAGAATCTCCTGAGTGTTTTTCTGCATACTTCAAACGGGATTCAAGGTGGGCTTTCTTGAGTAATGTTTTCCTTCTTGCCACTCTACCATATAGGCCAGATTTGTGGAGTGCTTGGGATATTGTTGTCACATGCACACTTTAACCAGTCTTGGCCATAAAAGCCTGTAGTTGCCATTGGCTTCCCGGTAGCCTCTATGAACAGTCTTCTTCTTGCATGGTCATCCAGTTTGGAGGGATGCCCTGATATACACAGCAGATGCAACTTATTAACAACTGTGATAAAGACAACTTTTGGTTACTAACAACATTATCCCAAGAACCAATCCCGTCCCATAGATTTTAGTGTTAATGGAATTCTTAGCAACTGCACGCCACTTATTGACAACTTTATTACTAGTTGTCCATGCTACAGCACGCACTTGCATGACTTACGCACATATTTCATGCAGCTTTTATAACAAACTGACTTTGGAACTGCATATTTCTGGCGGACTGAGGCAGAATTGTGGCTTTGAAACTGGCTACGAAGCTGCAAGCAAAATTGAGATACTTGTGATTCAGTTGTGCCTTGTAGTCAGCACTGCTTAATGGATACTGTTAACAAAGAGCATAGTTTTGTAATCTTTTGTTAGGTCACAGGATACAGTACAAATGTGAAAATATCTTACATCAGTGGCAATTTTCCAGAGAAATCTTAATTAATAAAAGGTTGAAAAAGTTTTATAATTTATCTCACTTGTCTATAAAAACACTCTTTCTAAAGTTAGAAATAACTGGATTTACTAATTATGTAAAACACTATGCTTCATAAGGATTTGCATAGCTCCTCTATTTCATTATCTACCCCTTGATAGCTGAACCCCAACAACAACAAAAAGCTTTAAAACTGCAGGGTCAGTTAGCTTAGCTTTAACTGGTTGGGCGTTTTTGGTAATGTACCTCTTCCCCACTGTATGGAAACACATTTTAACAAACTGAGACAATTCAAGTACCATTCAGAACAAAATCCCATCTAACCAAAAGAGTTAGAATAAAAGGATCAGATGTATAGATATTATCGGAGCAGTTTATCAGATGTCTAAAGATGTCAAATCTTTAGACCAAAAAAAAAGATCTGTTCAATAAAGGGGACCTCTACCCTTTTTATTTTACTATAACTACTACTATTAGTACTACTACTACTACTAATAAATAATAATAATAATAATAATAATAATAATAATAATAATAATTTTTATTTTTATATAGCGCCTTTCATAGTGGACCACCATCACAAAGCGCTTTACAAGATATGAGACTTACAACAATGTCTCACCCAAAAGACGGAGCACAAGGAGATTATGTGACTTGCTCAGGGTCTCATAGTGAGTCAGTGGCTGAGCTGGGATTACTAGCCGAACTTGGCACTAGCTTTGTGAAAATAATAAAGATGCCAAAGTCTGAATATCAGAATCCAGGAGATTTGAGAATACTCCTTTAACCCTTTGTGGTTACGGTTTTTCCTTTCCAGTCAGACCCTGTCTGACATCATCAAAAAGACGTAAAGCACAGGTCTCTAGTCATTTTTTCTCTGGAAAAAGAAGAGAAAACCTTTCAATGGCTGAGTGAGACCAATAGGAGCCAAATGAAGCCGGAAAAAAGGCATATCTGAGCAATACAGTAGGCCAATGCACCTCAGAGATAGCACGGACATAAACAAAGAAGATAGCTGCTTCTGCATCCAGCGCTCAAAGAATATCATGGATATTTGCAGAGCTTTTTGAGATCTCACAGTAGTAAAATAATGACGCATTATTGTGGAGTTTGGTGATAAAACGAGTGGTCAGGAGAGGATTTATCAGTATGCACGTCAATAAAGAGGTATGTGAACAATACAGCAAACAAGGGGTGGGGTTTGGCTGGAGATGCAGTACTGTCGTCCTTTTGCCATGCACTGGACAGGAAAGAACGTACTGCGGGTTACAGAGCTCAGAATTGCTGCATATTAAACACAGGAGATAGGTGTGCTAAAATTAGCTAGGGTTAAGACTCAAATGCAGTAGAGTTGGTCCCTAGTGACAGTTGAACAAATGAGTTCAGGGCTGTTTGACTTAACAAATAAAGCACAGAAATAATTACAATGTTTCCAGTATTCTTGCAGCAAGAATTAAATAGAGATTGCTTGGGAAGTATTTACGCATGTATTTCAAATTTCACCAGGATAAACTGTCTCGATTACATATCACAGAAATCATCTAAGGTATAGACATAATTTCCCCAATCTGTTGCTAAAGAACATGTGCTAATTAATGTCAATATTATATCACAACTGGATAAAAGGAGTACATGCAGGATTCCCCGTTCGCGTTTGCAGAGTGCTGTGGTAACTGAGTTGTTTATGGCTATCCTCATGAGTGAAAAAAACCACAGCACTCCATGAACATTAAACTTCTCTTATATCAACTTTGCGTCTGTTTATCAATGCAGAACCATTTGGAACAGTTCAAGTCCATTCATTCTGTTGCTGAATTTGAATAAAACAAGGTTCCAAAATAAGATTCTGTGAAGGAATAGCTTATAGCGTTGAATACTAAAAGTTAAAAAACAAGATAGCATTCAGCACATATTGGAATGACATGGTATCCTGAGCTTGCTTAAATTTATAGCACATTTCTGCAAATGCTTCAATCCGAGTAGGCTCTTCATAAACTCGTGTTTTGGAATAAGAATACCTGTACGGAAGAAACTGAATACTCTCAATACTGAATACTCTTTGTGTATTAGATGGGGAGGGCCTCTCTCAGGAATAATGCTAAGCTGAGGGAACACAAAGCCTGTGGCTTGAAACTTGGTTTCAGGCCACTGCATGGCACACTATGGGAGACTTGGGGTTTGATACAGCAAAGTTACTTCAAGCTAGGTCTCCCAGTTTCCTGGAACCAGGTTTAAAGCCACTGTTCTTGAAAAAAGTAGCTTTCTGTTCCCTCAGCTAAGTCGTGAACACAAAATAAATATACAAGAAGTTGTGGTGAACTCTTTAATTGACTGTGCCTTTAAGAGAAAATGCACATTCATAGCTAAGTATATCCGCTTTCAAGTTAAGTCTGTTTAATGGACGCAATTTAAACTAGCAGCAGGGCTAAAACAGTGGATGATTTTCCCCCGTGTTCTGTATTCTAGTATTTCACACTGTTCTGTATTCTACAATAGCTGGATGTGTCTGGATTGTGATGGCTACTTCCTCAAGCAAACAGGATTACATTTGCTACTCCAGACTGTGTGTTTTGCAATGTCATTCATGTAGAGAAAAATAACCACTCAGCTGAAAAGTGAAGATTGAAACCCAAAATTATTTTCATCCTGTGTATTTAAATACATGTACAGCAGTATTTTTAAACGTTGGATTTTCTGAAGACGTCCTGGGCAATCTTTGTGGACTCCCTGGGGGTTTGAGAAGTAGTGCTGAATAGAGCCAAAACAAAGAAATAATATTACAAAGGCAGCACTATTATTGTATGAAGACTGACTGAAGTAAAAAAAAAAAAAAGATTCATAAAGGTGCATTTTGTTTGACAATTTCCATTTGCAAAATTGAATTTTAGGTTTGAAAATACAGCAATTAATTCAGGAATTACATCTGTGGCCTTTATCCAATACTTATGTGAAGGCTTCATTATTTAAGTTAGTGACCATTTTGTGCAAATTATCATTTGCTATACCTCTTCACAAAAACCTGTACAATAAATGGACATGTATTTCTAACCCCGAGAAGCTCAATGTTTCAATACTCCTAGTGTTCTAACTGTACTGACATTCCTTTTTGTTCAGTTCATTTTTAGAAAAAAGCTAATAGATGCCTTCACCACATTGCTCGGAATCCAATATTAATCTGCACCACTTCCCTCCCAGTACAGAGAAACATTTTCAGCTTATCTGCACAGACAATGCAGTCTGTGTCAACATGCTACTTACAGCCTTTTTCATTCTCAAATAAAGTATGTAGCAACATAACAAGTAGTCAATAAAGAAAAAAAAAGTGTGTGCTCCTTTATAAATAATAGTGACACTTTACACTAAGTAGCTCAAACTACACTGTAACGACTTTCATTTAGTTAGCCACTGTGGCTAAAGTAACTTAACATTTTTCAGCCACATTGTCAAAACTTTAGCCAATTAACAATACTATCAAACAAGTTATAAAAACATACTGTTTCAGCAAGGCAAAAAGACACATTTTACTTAAACATGTAGATATTTGCCATATAATGCCATATATAATGTTATATTTAATTTGCACTATAACTGATTCCCATTTAATAAATGCCAAACTTAGTCCCACATGAGAAACGTTACAGATTTCCTAAATTCTGAATAGGTTTGCAGAGATATTCATGTACTGCATAATCCTTTAAATTATTTTGACTGTGACTCGGTTTTCTTTCCACTACAGAACGCTAAAGCAAAGTTGTGCCAGTAGACAGTGCTATTAGTGTATGTTAATATTAATGCCTCCCTGACCAACAGCAGCTCTAGTTACAAAAGATTGTACTAATGTGATTAATAATATTAGTAGGATTGTACAGCCACTACTGTGTTTAAAAAACAAAAAACTTTTTTTTTTGTTGTTTTGTTTTTTACCGTGTTCCTTCACCTGCGACTATTGACAGTAATACTGCATCGATTCTGTCATTAAAAACTCAATAAATCATAGTGAGACAAATCCTTCTTTTTAAAATAATAAATGTGTTTATTTTTATTAAATTATTCCTCTTTCGAATTCACTCTGTTACTATTTCCAAAATATATTTCAACACATTTTAAAGAGATGGAAAAAAAAAATAGTTGTGATCTTGAAGCTGCGTGTTGCTGGCTTGCAGTCTGTGAAAATGTTCTTTTGGGACCAGAGGGTATGTTCACCTCCCTATGACTACTATCACAGTCATATTTTAGTTGTGTGCTTGGGTGACTGGTATTCTTTGGGCTACATCTTTTGTAACATGATTCTGGTAAGTGGTTTGTACAATTTGTTTTATAACATTTTGGATGCCATAGTTTGTGGCTCATAGTTGAGCCACAAAGGAAAACGTTTTGCTTGTGGCGAGCGGCTAGCGGGAACGTAGCATAATAAACTGGGTTAAATAAATAAATCGTTCAGACACAGTAATGTGTATTCCAAACAGTTCTGAGATATTCAATATTTTTTATTTCAAGGTCTTTAGAAAAAAATCCAAAGTTCCACAATTTTACAATAATCCTTTTGTATGATTTCAGTTTCCCATAGATAGATTTTAAAATAGTATGTAAGTTTTAAAATATAAAGTGTGGGACACAGTACATGTCCAGTTTTACTTGTGATAAGTGGAAAAAACATTTATGTGTATATTCCTTAACTATGGAACAACAGTGACAGACTGGGTTTTCCACTTTTTCTTGCAAGCACACATGTGATCAAGTGTAAGTGACGTCTTTTTATGGTGCAACAACCATATAGATCAGAACAACGACAACAAAAGCAAAACTCCACAATCACATGATGACAGTAAAGTTTATTAAAATATTTGAAAAGTGAGATGATGCACGTTATTAGTGTAGCTTTTTTTTTTTAGTAATCAATAAGTAGCTGATTATTTTAACTATAATACAATACAACTCACATGCAGAAACATGCAGTAGACTACAATAAAAAAAAATGGGTAGTGAATTTAAAAAAAAATGTTTAGAAAGCCTAATATTTATGCTATTTTTGAAAGAAGAATAAAAACAGCACTAATTATACCCACATAACCGTAGGCCATTTTAATGTTTTGAAAGGTAAAAACAGGTTTCTCAGTCGGACAGAAACAATAACACTATGGCAGAAAAATGGAATGGCGTCCATGCGTTGCTAGGGAGTACGTCATCCTATGACGCAGACTCTGCATCTACCTACTGACAACCATAGATATAGAATGTTAGGCTGACAACTACTTCCACAAAACGTAAGGATGTGCATGACATGTCCAACCTTGCCGGCAAGGGGTTGCAAGGATCTCCTTTTCTTTCCACGTTCCCGCCCCCAGCTCCTCCCACCACCATGCTGTGAAAAATTCCTGGTAAGAACTCTGAATGTAGTGTAAAATATATATAACGGAGTAGTGCTGTCTAGTCTATGTTTTAATAATCTATAGCACGAGTTTCCTGGCTATTGCTAGGTGTGCCTTCTCAATTTAAACACCTATTAATGAGACACACTGAGCACTGAATGTGAGCAAACGTCGTTACGCTTTACTGAGAGGTAAAAAAAAAAAAAAGGGTTAAATATGATGTAGTGAATGCAGTCTGCTTGATTAAAATGTGTTGTTTTTTTTTCTCCAGTTTTCCAGCCCACACACATTATTGAGAGAACGCCTTATTTCTTCAAAGATAAAGCACACTTAATAGACCAGAGCATGTCTACATTACTATTACCTGGAATCAAGACACGCAAGAAGGGCACTTAACTGTATGAGCCAGCTGGTGACAATTCAATTACTGATGGCATCAGAAAAATGTTGATACCATTATGTCTCTCTCAGTAATCTTACAATTGTATATTATAGTGACAAACGTCCCACGGGTTAGAACTCTGAGTCTTTTGTTTGTGTCATTGCTATCCCACTTCAATTTTCAACTGAACTGAACAACAAGAGAAAGTGCCAGTGAAAGAAATCAAAACACCTGCTAATATTACTATCCACATGTGCTACCTGACAAAGACATCAGCAGCAGTACTTCTGCATGAAGACTCGCTTACATCTTTAAAGGGCATAGTTTGCAAAAACGAAAATTGCACTCAGGAACTACCTTTAGTCCAAAGTACTCAAAGCTTGGGATGACATCACCGCACACAGGATAAGATGTACTGGAATTGTGATAGAGCTGTAATGGTGGTGGGTTGTAATGGTTATGTTTCCCCTACATAACAGTCATTTTACACTTAAAGCAGAACAACTGACCATTTTGCACAAAACATATTTAGCAAATTTGGAAAGAGTGTCGCCCAAATTGTGATCAATTCCTGTTGACGAATATGATTGACTTGGAGTTGACAGTCCATAAAAAACTGGTGTCACATGATTTCATACAGAGAGCATGTCATACTGACTAAAAAAAAAGATGATGAGTAGAGTCCTTGGGTTTGGATATTTCCCCTTTATTCATCTGATATGGTTAGGTATGCATACGCTGCTCATATAAATGTTCTGCATGGAAGACTCTGTGAGTGTAATACTGAACAACACAGCTGGAATTTGAATGAATAACTATGGTTGATGTGGGTAAGAAAGGAAAGTGCATGTCAAAAGGCGCTGCCCAGTTCTTTATACATTAATTGGAGTATTGCTATAAAAATAGTAATGCATGTGATACTATGCGATGTTATAGATTAATCATTGCCAGCAACCAGACAGTGTGGGGAAGCAATCAAAAAGGCAAGCAGAATGCTTGATTATACAGTCATCACTGTAAAGTACAATTCAAAAGGAGGTTATGATGAGGTTATATAACACACTGGTGAGACTTAAAATACTGTGTTCATTTCTGGTCCTGACATAACAAAAAGGACACTGTGACCCTGGACAAAATCCAGCAAAGAGCATTTGGACTAATCCCAGTGCTTAGAGCTATGCAGATTGAGGGGAGTGAATGTATTTAGAATAGATCAAAGAATGGGGGGGGGGGGGTAATACAAAAACTCAAGACTTTCAGCACAACACATACTAACATCTAGCATCATATTAAAGATAGAAGGAATTGGTTACCTAGTCATGTTTTCGATTTTAAATTACTGGGGTCCTTTAAGACCTGACTTGACAGTTTTGAGATCAACAAGGGATTCATAAAAAAAGAAAAATGAATACAAAGTTGGGTCAGTTTTATTCATTGTGGACTTTAAAAGTAATTGCCATGCGTTGGGGTGTGTTCCAATTCACCGTTCATCATCTAACCAACATTTCTAGCAATAGTGTGTTCTAATTCCCTCTCACTGTTCATCATCTCACCAGCATGTCTAGCAGTGTCATCCAAATAAGTTCCATTGACCTAATCAACCCAATTTGAAATAAATGAATACATAAGCATACACCATCACAGAGTTTTATATGTTTGAACACTATTTGAAACTATGTTTCTTATTTGAGATTAAATACTTTATACCTGGTTTTAACAAGGGTTATATATGCAACCAAGCAGGCAGAAAGTTTTACACTTCGAAATCATAACAAAGAGACTGTATCACTGCAAAGATGTATGGAACAAAAGTGCCATTATAAGCAGCAATATATTTAAACATAAAGGACATAGTTTTGGATGTTTGTTTTTACCTATGGCCATGAAGTCTTTCAGAGTTAGTACACGACTACCTTTTGTACTCAAGTATAAAGGTCACACGTGACCAATAAGGAGCTAAGTCTATTTAGTTTATTTGCAACTCTCATGTCTTTTTTTTTCAGTGAGTTACAACCTACTTTACTGATCAAAGTACAGTGACATCTATGTAGACATAAAATCAACTCAAAGTAAAAACAATATGCTGAACATATTGTATTCTAGTAGTAACTAAAAAGAAAAGTCATTGTTCAAATACAATTTATTTCCTTTACTGCTCACCTGCATTCTTACTGGTTCTCATTGCAATTACCTTTTTTTTTTTTTTTTTTTTTGTAAGGTGCTTCTTACTTGAGTTAAGATCCTCAGGTATAATTGCCTGCAAAAATGTGAGAGAAATTCATAGTTCTAATTGAATATACTTTTTAAAATGACATTTCCATTCTTAATCTAGGAGACTTGAGCTGCTGTGATGCTAACTCAGTTTGTCTAAAAACTCTGTAAGTTAATGAAAGGACTGATTATTATTAATTAGTCATTTAGCAGATACCTATCCAAAGCGACTTATAGAGACTAGGTCAACTATGCAACATCAACAACTGTTGCTAGAGAGTCACTTACAATAGGTCCTCAGTTTTTACATCTCATCCAAAGGATGGAGCACAATGAAGCTAAGTGACTTGCTTAGGGTCACACACAATGTGACAGTGGCTGAACTGGGATTTGATCTGGGAACTTCCTGGTGTCCAAGCCTCTTTCTTTAACTGCTGGACCACCAAGCCTCCTGATTTTGGCAAGGGATTAACTTCCTGTTTTACCAGAAAGAGATTGGATCATCAAAGTGAACGGCGCTATATTTAAAGAGAAACAAGCATGAACTCTCTCTCTCTTGAAATCTAGGACTCTTCTCTTTGACTTGGATTCTTGGACTTTGGCTCAGACTCTCAACTCACCATCAACTCTTATCATTGTACAATATGAGGAATTCACCAATCATGGAGACGGTTTTTATTTCACCCTGTTGTCATAGTAACCAAATACACGGCATTGACACAGGACAATGTACAGTTACTGTAGCACTGTTTCTACTTGATAAAAGTATGAATTAACAGGGGCGGTGAAGAGTAATGTAAAATACTGTAAGGAAAATAAAAGGCATATTTTTCACAGTAGGTAGGCATATTTTTCTTTGAAATTCATGATATTGTGAATTTTCCAAGGCCCTACATATAAGGTTGATCTGTGCTCAATCTGTAACTAGTTATCACGTCCTCTTCACCAGGACCCTTAAGTGAATATGGTTTGCATATAAAATACCTCCCTCACTGTATTTTGTGACGTGATTTGCATACATTTCTACAGATTAACATTATTCATTATATTTAAATGACTCGAATGTGGTTCTTTTTCTGCACGCTTTTTTCAACGCGTTAGGTTGCCTGCCACTTGTTAATGAATACAGCAGGTGTGCAAAGCATGCAGTAAAATGGTGTGCTGCATGCAAAACACGTTACTGCTGTTTAGTGAATGAGGCCCATAGTGGGGTTCTACCTAGGATATTGAGGTATTAATAATAAATATTATATCTTCAAATCTGCTCTGCAAACCTATACTGTAACCCTGGCTGAGCCACCAAAGTGTTTTAATAGATGTAAGAGTCAGCATCATCTACTGATAGTAGTTTTGCTGGTCGTAGATGGTGCTTACTAATACAATGCCAATCTTGGCTGATCTAGCTTATATTAGATACCTCTAGTGTAGGCAACTATAACTGAGACCTGATCCTTAACTTAGCAAATAACTTTAACACCTTAAATAATGACATCATATTGAGTACTTTTTAATAACAACCACTAAGAACCATTGCAAATATCACAACAAAAGTAAGGGGACATATTAGTGTTGCATTATGCAAATGTCATCGTAAAGTGTATTTGTTATTATAACAGTAAACATTCACAGTACATATCCATCCATATAACACAACCATAGTTAATTAAGGAATATTTGAATTATTTGAAAAAAGTCATACTTACATACCTACATACAAACATTTTTATTCATACATCCAACGCCTGACACATTTGGGATCAATAGACTCTTTTCTAATCATGAACATTTGAAGATTGTGACACTTTAAATGTCCCTATACTATCTAATCTTTATCATATGCCCTTAGAATGTTTGACCCGCATTACAAAAACAAATCAAACAATATCAACAGTTTTGTTTGTAACAAAAAGTTATTTAATGTACATTTCAACCTGTCTAATAATATGTCAGTTGAAGAATGGGTAAGTCAAAACTTCCTGGAAAATAATACATAACCCTGCCATTACTGGATCAGACCGAATAAAACTGAAGTCCTCTAATGTTTTCAATAGAAACACTCCACAAGGTCGGTTGTATAAGTGTGGTTTGACATACAAATGAGGCAGAGAAGGCTCAAGAGAATGATCTCATAATGCTTTTCTGATCACAACCTATGAAAAGCAAGCCTCAATTTCAATGAAGCTACAAAATATCATAGCATTCAAACTCAACTACTGAGGGAGAATGTATGATAGCCCCGATGATCCACACTGCCCCATCAAGTCACTGGAGAAACATAAAAATGAATTGTCCAAAATACCAGCCAGCTTTCATCTTTATCCACATACTAGACCAGATCCAACCAATGTGAGTGATAAAATTATCTGGTATACTTGCAGGCCATTCAGAAAAAATACAACCGGTAACATAAATGACAAAAAATGTGTATTGCTACAGGTTTGAGGTGACACTACACAAACCATCCAGTTAGGGTCACAGCAATCCAGCTATTGTCCAACGCCGGTTTACAAAACTGGGAAATATTGTCAGTGACTGGTCATTGATGTGAAAATAGTCTTAAAAGCTACTTGTCCTTCAATGTCTAACAATGTCAAATCTGGTCACACACTCTGCCTGCTGAAGAATACTATCAATAATAAAACTACTACAACAAATAAGAAGAAGAAGAAGAAGAAGAAGAAGAAGAAGAAGAAGAAGAAGAAGAAGAAGAAGAAGAAGAAGAAGAAGAAGAAGAAGAAACAGTTGTACAATCTTTTTTCCCATCTTTGTTCTCAGTTTATTCAAATAAAATTATGCACTTATTTTATAGGGATGCTCATAGGCAATGTTGTTATAATGGAAGACTATATTTTGTAGAATGTTCATTTTGTAGTGCTTGTCTGGAAGAATACATAAAAACTACAGAATAAATAAAAATGATAATTCCTTGCCTTCATCTCGGTCCTCATTTACCCACACGGTCTATTTTCATGTTATATTAAGTTAAACTTTTTTTTTTTTTTTTTTTTTTTAATAAAGACTTTAAATCACTATATAAAAAAAACTTGATAGATGTGTTTCATTTCATATTTCTAGGTAGCATGGTTGCTAGGTAACCCATTCCCATTGGCTCTAGCCTATACCAAAGAGTGCAAGAGTTTAAGATGCTTTGTTGGGATAATGATTATTAATTATTAAGTAATTAATTTCAAGTCAAATTGTATTTATTTTTTTCAGAAAGCCAGTCATGTAAGCATTTAACAGCCCAATGTGTGTGGTATTCATTTCATTTCGAGTTTATTAGAAGAGAGACAGTGAAGAAAGGTGAGAGTCAAATGGTTAAGGCATCGCATACAGTAATGTAAATACTGTTGAAAAATATTAAACTATCCACAGTTAAAAATGAACAAAGAGCCTGTTTCACAAAACGACAGCTTATACCAACTAAAGGAGGAAAATAAAACTGAATATCTGACAAATGGATCCGACGAAGTTACAGAAAATGACTGGTATGTGCTACAAACAAAATATCAAAACAGCGTCTTGTTTAAAATAGCAAACTGGTTTGTATGTGCAAGTTAATATAAACTGGAAGGTATGGCAAGACACATTGATGTCCTCAGTATCTTCCATGACAGCAGGTATTCTGACAGGTGTTTTCTTTGATTTAGGTGGCGCAGTGATACATGGTTGGTATAGGTGCTGTGATTTGCCTTTGTTCCTAAGTAGTTCCTAATCGTCACATTGTTCTGGATATTGTAACACTTTGGAACCCCCATGGGCCAATCAGCATGCAGCATGCTAACAATCAGTTTTATAATGCTAGGTAATGCCCTCTGTGTCAGGTCATTGCTTATTGAATGAAATGCACTGAAGTGCTTTCACATCTAATTTAAAAACAAGACAAGAACACCAGTATTTGTAGGCATGTAATTTGCTAGCCCTGAGTAAGTTTCCATGGAAACTGTTTTAAAAATGCAATTAAGCACATATTCAACTGCCAGAGGATACCAATTGAACAGTAAACTTTGGGATTGCTTTTGTACTTATGTTACTTCATGACAACTTGTTACACCATGGAGTAAATATCGAGCTTCGCCATTTGGTGTGCAGATTCCCAATAGATCTGTTGGAATAGTGATGTTTTTTCACTACTGATACAGCTTGTTAAATCTCACATACCTTCACAAGCACTACAATGCTGTCAATAGCTTGCATAGATCCCTCAAGTCCCCCAAAGCACGACGTTGGTATTTTGCCCACAAACGCAGAAACAAAAATGCTCATAACAGAGATTTCTTTTTCCAAGTGTAAGACCATGTGTTTAAAATTGCATATTTAAAACAATACGTCCTGCTTAATCCAGGATATGAACCATAACCCTGGCTGCTAATTGTATCTCTATGTGAAACACATTTACAGAAAAAAAGTTTTTTTGTGGATTTTTTGACAGGACTGCTGGCCACAGATAATTACCTGAAAAGGGACTGTGGTTCAGATAGACTTGCTCATTTCGTACTAAGGGACATGCAGCCGTCAGCCCCTGCCACTGATTATCACAGCAGCTCTGTTTAATAGGAAGTGCTCAGTGTAAACATTGCACAGAGCTACAGTTAAATTAAAAGAAGAGAACAATTAAAAGAAGAGGAACCGTGCCTGAGCAAGTTCAGGCCTGTCACATTCCTGTCAGCTTGCTTTATTCAAATCCTAATGCATTGGAGTGTCAAATGCTCAAGGAGAGTTTAGAAATCGGGTAACATATCCACACCCATAAAAATCTGATACTCCTGGAAGTCTGGAAACAGTGATTAAATAAATCACCTTTAGCTAAGCGAAAAGCAGAATATATTTATTTTGTTTGTTTTAATTTGTCCCTTATATGTTCTGTCAGCAAATACTTTCTTACACATAAGAACGTGTGACAGAATAATACGTATTGCAATGCAGCATATTGTTTGCAAGAGAGGGGCTTATTGATTTATAAAATACTTTATACTTTATACTTCACATATATTATCACCACAAAGTAATACTTGTTCAGTAGTTCAGGACATACCCACCCAACATAGAATTTGCAATAAATGGTATGTATTTGATGATTAAGGAGTATAGTACAATAGGGTCCACAGCCTAGCCAATAGACCCTGTGTAGCTCACCATGGGGTAACTGAAGAAAACTGTTGATTAAGGGAGGTGGAGGGATACGAATTGAAGAAGGAGGGAGAGTGACAGCTCAATGGCTGAAAGGTGACTGTGTATGTGGGCGTGGCCATGAGTGTGGGTGTGGGCGTGGGCGTGGCTGTGCAATCATTCCTCATGAATATACAATAGCATTCTATCCAATTGCAATGTAGAATAAAATGTAAGTTTAAATGTATCAATAAGTTGAGTGATACAGTGGTGTTGGGGGGCTTCTTGCTGGTACATATAATAGAAGCCCTGTCTAGTTATAGTGCACTGTGGTCTCTGGTCTTTAAACTCTAAGCCAGTCCATGAAGATTAATGAAGATGATGCTCTGTATAACCAATTCCTTTGAAGTCAAAATGAAATTACACCAAAAGTCACCACTTTAGTGCACAAGGCTCAGCTTGTCAACTGCATACATTCCAGTTTAGTTAGAGCTCCTTCTGAGTTTGTCTGTGAGTGTTGCTAAACATAAGGCATTTTCTAAATGCTAGCACTTTGTTTATATTTTCTTCATGTTTGTAGACTGGATTTCATCAGACAAATAGATCCACTAGATTACTTCTCAAAGTAAAGTAAACTAATGAATCCCACAACAAATAGATTTTATTATAATGTCTGGAGACTAAGATAGAACATTCTGAGTGCTAACAGTGGAATTGTTGCTATGAAGTTAAATCCTCAAACGATTTGGGACAGCATGTCGGTAACTGACAACGGGTCAATGCAAAGTTACAAAACACTTGGCAGAGTAAACACATGATTGACAGATTGACTTTAACATATGTCATAAATAAACATGGTATGGTTTGACAAGGCAGAACATCCCAGGGTAGACTGTGAAAGCTCAGTGGGATTTCAGAAAGGAAAAAAAAACAGCCATCTGTGTATCATCACCACAACTGTAGACAAATACATCCAGTCAGGATATAGGTTCATTATGCATGCCTTGTTGAAAAAAAATACCTTCCAATGTTTATGAGACATTACGTCCTGTTTTCCACTGTGCTGAGTTCATAAGCCAATCCTTATTTCATTTAATAAAGCTGTTGTTTTCACATTTTCTAAAATTAAGCATATTACATATTTTCCTGTACCGCCTACATTAAATTAATTTTCATATTGCATGTCCCTTTAACTTAAATGAGGGGGCACTTTCAACAAGCCATTATGCATGTTTTAATGTTCCTGTGTTAAACCCTGTTTTTTCCAGTTATTTTTTTTTTTTCTATGAAATTCTGTAGTGGTCTAAAAACACAACCCAACATAATTTATATCTATGACCTTTGTCTTGAGTAACAACCAAACATTGGCTTTTGAAATATTGCCTCTAATTCCTAATGTCTGTTGTGTTCAGCTTAGTGATGTTGTAGAGATGGCAACAATGAAGGATATGTTTACTTGCTTGTTCGATAATTAAAAGAAATGGCTTTCTGCATAAAATATTGATTATTGTTTATGAGTTTTACGGTATGTTTAAACAGTGTTTAATATGTTTTTAAATGAATTTGTTCCCTTTCTCCTCGCCTTCAAAAAAAAAAAAAAAAAAAAACACAGTTGAAAGAGGGAAAAAAATTGTTTTAATTTGAACTAAACTTATCTACTCTGTCCTGGATCATCTACCTGTACCTATGAGAATGGCAGACTCCCAGAGCAAGTGATCTTTGTCTCAGTGGGGATGTCCACATTAGGCCAATAAACAAAACTTGGAGCCAGATCTTTTCACAATGATGGAGACCTGTGTTGAAAAAAGATGTTCAGCTTCTGGAACATCAGTTTGCTCAGCTGGAGGATTTCCATTACATGAGAGTAGATGTTAAAACTTCATGCTGATTTGAACTCGACTCTCGCCAAGATAAGCACCAACTAAGACATAACTTTACCGTAAACTAAGGTGATCCATATGTGTCTCCATCCATTTGCATTTCCTTCCATATAATGATGTAGATATCCTTCTGTCTGGTGTTATTGGCTGAAGTGTAATGCTGGCTCCAGGGATCAGCTTATTTGCCTCCCTGGCGCATCAGCACACACAACGGCTGCGATGCTGGCTCCGGGGATCAACCACAGTGCGGTCTCCCCAGCGCATCAGCATGACAACCGTCTGGATTGAGCTAAGTAGGGTACATCTCTGGGGTCTTCAAGTGGGCACCTTCCATCCTCAGTGTTTTGTCGACTAGCCCACGACACCTCAAGAGGGCTCGACGGTAATTCTGGCGCTCCCCCGCTCAACTCAGCCCAGCTTACTTACCTGTACATCAGCATTTCTTTCTTTCTATTGTGCTTGAGATCCCCAGCCAGAATCTTTCCGTCTCAACCACAGCTAGTTGCTGCTCCTCTCTGCTGCTTCAGATAAGTTCTTCACTGTGCGATGCAACTCTTGGCCACTGAATCCGACGTCTCTGAGAAACCGGGCTGTAGAGTGTGCCACAAATCCTCGACAACCCACTTCAACTGGGTAAACCCAGACTCTCCATCCTCGCTGTTCCGCTTCAGTGGCTAGTTGAGCATACTGCAGTTTCTTCCTCTCGTACGCCTCATCTACAACATCCTCCCATGGCACTGTTAACTCTACCAGGTGAACAAGGCATGCTGATCCAGACCACAAGACAATATCTGGTCGAAGGTTAGTGGTGGCAATCTCAGGTGGAAAAATAAGCCGTTGACCAACATCTGCCAGCATTTTCCAGTCTCTAGCAGCTTCCAGTTGTCCTGGGCAAGGATTGGTTTTAATACCTTTTCTTGGTGGTTGCTCTCCTGGGCGGAGGAATGTTATCTTTTGTGAGTAATGTTTTTATGGAACAGGTGGCAACTTATTGGTCAGGTTACGCTTGTCTTCCATTGCTAAGGCCAAACATCGCAGCACCTGGTCATGGCGCCAAGTAAACTGACCTTGGCTAAGAGCCACCTTACATCCTGTCAAAATGTGCCTTAATGTTGCAGGTGATGAACACAAAGGACATGAGGGATCCTCTCCTACCCAGAGGTTTAGGTTCTGTGGTAATGGGAGAACATCATATGTTGACCTGAAGAGGAAACTTATTCTGCTCTGTTCCATTGACCATAGGTTTTGCCAGCCAATTTTACGTTGTTCCACACTTTCCCATCTCATCCATTCTCCCTGCTTGGCCTGGGAAATGGCCTTTATACACCTCATCCTCTCCTCCTGCTTTTGCACCTCGTTGACTACCAGCTTCCTCCTTTGAGCTAGGGCTGCCTTGTGCCATGTAGGAGGAGCTGAACTGAGACCAAGACCCCCTCTTCCATGCTGAACTTGCCCCATGATATCACCAATTCAAAGGGCAGCCTTTGCATCTTCCACAGCTTTCTTTGCCACCCACTTTCTTCCAGTTTTCAACACAGGTGCTGCCTCCCTTACGCATTTGTCACGTGACTCTACTAATGTCATTTCCAGTCTGACCTTGGCACACTTAAATTCCTCGGTTAGAGCGGAGACTGGTAGCTGCAGTATTCCTTTACCATAAAGTCCCACTCTGCTGAGGCAGCGTGGAACTCCCAACCATTTCCTGATGTATGAACTGATTAAAGCTTCCAGCTTCTCTACTGTTGTCAAAGAAACCTTGTACACAGTCAGTGGCCACAGCAACCTTATCAGTAGTCCACACTGAAAGCACCAGAGTTTTAGTTTGCCTGGTAGAGCACAGCTGTCTATGCTCTTCAACCCTTCCACTGCTTGTTGTCTAACTTCTCCCACACGAACTAGATCCCCGTCGTACCATCTCCCAAGACTCTTCACTGGCTTCTCAGAGACTGTTGGTATTGCCTCACCATTAATGAAGATTGTTTTATCTACTACTTTGCATTTAATTATATAGATGCTCCTTGATTTAGTGGGCTTGAATTGCATTCATGCCTGTGACAGGGTCTTCCTCGGGTCACACGCGTGGGTAGCCGCTGTTCAAGCATACAGAGAGACTGAGGTTGGTGTTGAAACGCCGGCACAGGCGCGCAGGATTTATTAACAACAAAAAGAAAGTGAAAGTAAAATAAAGGCGGTCATGTGACGTTACCAGCGATGGTAACGCACAGAGGACAAATACAGAAAACCGTACAAAAAGTGCAAAATAAAACACAATACCCCAAACTATAACTCAAAAGGTGCCGTGAAAACAGCAGGCCTTGCAGCAGCCCCGATCACAGCGATCGCCATGCTTTTATACTGAAGCTCCGTTGAGACACGCCCACCCGCCTGCTGGAACAGCTGATTGCTTTCAGCTGCTGCTCCACGCAGACCGGTAATCGTCCCCAGCGGAGCGCCACAGCAGCTAAACAATTAAATCAATTGTAACAATTAACACAAAAACATACAATAAACTACATATTTCACTGTGCAAGGCTTACGCTTTGCCACAGTGCCCATTCAATGTTATTGGTTAATTTGCCCAATAACCGATTAGTGCAGGCTACTGTTGTAGTCATGGTTGTCATATCATCCATGAATGCTCAAATTGGTGGTAGTCGCATTCCAGAAGCCAAGCGCTCTCCTCCTACTACCCATTTTGATGCCATAACGATTACTTACATTGCCATGGTAAAAGCCAGTGGAGAAATGGTGCATCCTGCCATTATTCCAACCTCTAGGCATTGCCATGTAGTGCTGAATTCTGAAGTTGAAAAACTAACTTGCAAATCTCCAAAGTAGGCTTTCACTAAATTTGTTATTGTCATCGGTACATTGAAATGAGATGGTGCTGGAGACTTGGTGCTGCAAATTTCACACTGGAGCTTAAAGATGTAAAAACAGACCTATCCTCTGTCCGATCAGTGGTGGATGTCAACTCCAAAGTCCTGTCACTCTGTGACTCCAGGATGGATCGCCTGCAATCTAAGATGGTTGAACATGAAGACAGGAACAGATGGTGCAATCTGTGTCTGGTAGGGCTTGAAGAGGGAGCCGAGGGGACGGATGTGACTACTTTTTTAACTCAATCTCTTCCTCAGTGGTTAAATCTAATAAACATAGAGATCATGCAGGCATATTGTGTTTATGCTGACAGATCCAGGCCTAAGGATAAACCTTGTACCCTGATTTTTAATCTGCTCATGTACACAGACCGTCAGCTTATACTGCAAGCCGCTAGAGAAACCCCTCCACGCTACATGGATAAAGGCGTCAGACTCTACCCTGATTACAGTGGGCTTACAGCTAAGCGAAGGAGGGCATTTTCTCAGCCCCTATCTCTTATTTACTTCTACTTGGATGAGATGAGGGAGGCTGTGCAGGACATGAGAAAGGGTAATCGGTAATCTCCTGGGTTTGATGGTATTTCTCCTGAATTTTTCTTTCTTTCTGGGATCAATTGGGACCCCTATTACTGGAGATGGTGCAGATGACTATTGAGAGGGGTTCTTTTCGTAGACATGTTAACATTGCTATCATATCCTTATTACTGAAAAAAAGACAAGGACCCCTCTCTGTGCTAGCTATCATCCCCTATTCTTAATAAACTAAATTGTACTCTAAGCTGCTCTCACGTTGACCACATGACCACACTGATACATCATGATCAAACAGGATTTATTAAGACCCGGCTAGCATCAGACAATGTCCATCGCTTCCTTCATGTCATTCATACGGCTATGGATATTGATGCCCTCTATGCTGTCCTTTCATTAGATGAGTTTTTGACCACTTGGAATGGGATTATTTATGGTGGGTTTGGGTGCAGAGTTTATTAATATGGTCAAAATGTTATATGCCAACCCCTCAGCGATGGTGCTCACAGGCAGTAGATGCTCCTTCCAGTTTATTGTCTCTAGGGGTACCCGCTAGGGATGCAGCTTTCCCCTCTACTATTTGTCCTGTCACTAGAACTAAGCGGTCCACCAGTGTCCTACTTTTACTCCTATCACTGTCAAGAACACAAAAAACCCATCACATTTGCTGAAGATATTTTACTATTTGTTAAAAATGTTTCCCAATCGCTCCCACATCAAAATCAACTGGGCTAAGTCTTCCCTAATGCCATTGAATATACAAGTCGTTAAACATTTTACATACCTTGGTGTAGACATGTACCCTTCTCTATATTCACAACTAATAACTAATAAGATTTTTAAACAAGTAGAGGGTGACTTAAACTAATGGGTGCACCTCTCGAACTGGCTCCAAGCCCTCATCTCCATGATAAAAATGAATGTACTGCCTCAAAGCAGCTTCTTCGGTGCAATGCTCCCACCCCTTACTGGTTAGTTTCGATCTTAATATTCCTGTCTGATGATAGCTAGAACAACATGTAGTATTTCTGCATATACTTCAAGATTTAGTCTATTCTGGCATTCCCCTCAAACAATGTCACCTAATTACTGTAGGGTGCTTAGTGGAAAAACATACACAACTTCAAACAAAATGGCAGACCCACTCACCTACGTTTCATAACTTTATCCTCTTATCAAGTGGCTGTCCCTTTTCTTTTCTACAATGGAGGGATATGGAGATTAATACTCATGGACATATTTTTATAGATAACTGTCTTCTCACATTCCAAAATTTACAATTGAAATAGAATTTACCAGGCACTTCTTTCTTCTTCTATCTTTGTCTCTGCTCTGCAATGCTTGCATATGGGCTAACCTGGGGGACAGAAATGCCATCTCATGCATTACATAATATGTTGCATAAGAGATGGCTGGTTTCCACACTTTAGACCCATCTATATAGGCCTCATATAAGCCTCTATTGCGTGATAATCTGTGGTATAAGGACACATCTCCTGCAAAGAAAGAAATATTTTGGGATACTGTTGTGCCGCCAAGAATCCTAATCATCAACTAATCCATTTTAACTTCATTCATACAATATATTTAACCCCTCTTAGATGCTACCAAATGAAGCTGTCCCCTACCCTTGTATGTGCACTTTCTCCCCAGGGAGCCATGGGCTTGCATATGTTTTGGGAGTGTCCGGGCGTGGCGGCATTCTGTGAAAGGGTATTTCTTGCTCTCTTCCAGTTCTATTACTGAATGATGACTCTTCTTTTGACCTATCTTTGCAGCATGAACTGATTTGGTTCTCCGGCCTCATAGCTGCTAAAAAGATGCTGGCTCTTTGCTGGCAGCCTCCGTACCCTTTCATGGCTCCAACTGGACCCTCGCTTTTCTTGCCATCATTTATTTGGAACTTTATATCTTTTAGGTCCATGGAGCCAGGGAGGGGACAGTGCAGGCCTACAAAGCAGCTGCAGGTTCCATCAGATCTGTAATAAATCTATACCCAGTTTCTATTGACTAAACTAGGTCCCTGTGGTCCTTTATGGGGTGGTGTAAGGTTGCCACCCAAGTGGAGAGGGGAGGAGGGAGGAAGAGAAAATGGCAAAATGGCAAAATGTGTGGAATTTCTTGTTGCATTGTTCTATTGTTTGTTCCCCAAATTAAATATTTGATTTAAAAAAAAGTTGCTCTGCAGCAGTATTGTGCAAGTTTTCAGTTTTCAGCAAGATCGTCTATGTGCAGTTTCACACAACATAGGATGACTGAAACACAAGTTTTATAAAGCTATATGTTTTGCAACTTGGCTGATTGCTATAGAATGTTCTAGAAGCTTTGGGCAGATCCCCCACCTGACTAGGAGGTGTGTTGGAGGTTTGTTGGAGGTATGAGGTAGTAGGGTGTTCACCCTAATCACGGAATATTGAACAAAGAAACGGGAGGGGAATCACTCATGATGTTGATGTATAAATATATGTGTTCTTCCTGTTATAAGTTTGTTCTTTTCATTTCCTTGAATTGAACCCTGGATATCTGTGTTCTAAAACAAACATATCCATTGAGGCTGCTGGAGACTTGCAATTAAAATCACCTTCTAACAATGTTCATATGGTTGTATTGGGGGTATACTTTTCTTTCATAGAAAGTGTTTTTGATCAAAAACCAATTTGTATTGTTTTTACATGTATTCCCACAAACACTGTATACCACTGAAATAAACCAGAGAATCAGGAACATGTCATGCTAGTCCCTACCATTTCATAATTGCATTATTAGGTATTAGGATGTCTGTTGAATTTCCAGTTCTAGTCAAGTGCACAGATTCCTAGAATGTCAGTTTGGTGTTTCTCATTGAAACGTATTGGCACACCTTTAGATCAAGCTCACCCAAGCATCCAAACCTCACTAATCATTTGTAAAACATCAGCATGTGCAAATAACTCAATCACAGTCTTTTCCAGGGCACTTATTCACTCCAATCGAAAGATGCAATGCTAAGGTTCATTGACACGCACAGAACACAGTATCCTCTTTCAGACTAGAAATCCAATGACAATTATATGACGAGAAAAGCACACTTTAAAAAAAATATTATTTTCACCGTGGATAGTGGTATTCTGGTAATTGCATTATCTCAAGGAAATGCTTTTTTTTTTTTTCCTGGACTTCATTGATGTAATATATAAATTATAAATGTAATACAGGGAAGATGCATTTTTACAGAACCTAATTAATAAATAATAATTAGCAACAGGGAACTGGTGCTTCTTACTTATTAAGGCTTGAAGGGTCTAGAGTACAGATTTAAGGTGACATCCCTTTTAAAAGTCTCTCGCAATAAAAATATAGCAAAGGCATGGTAAAGCACAGGTAAGCACTATAAACACAGAGAGGCATGGTAAAGAATTAAAAAAAAAACATGTCAAAACATGGTAAACTATCATAATTGCATTGTACAACCATAGGAAAACTTCAAAGTAAAGTGAAAAATAACAAGGTAAACGTTATAAGGGATAATAAAAAAAAAAAATACATGTCCTATTCTTTTACTTTTTGTTTTTTGTACCACTTCATTTGAGCTGCCGCTTCATTTTAATGATATTTCAATTCTAAGTATCCCATTCCTCACTCAAACTTCAAAGATACTGGTGTTCTCCTTTACATGTAAACTGTCATTATATTTGAATATTTCCTAACAGTAGAACATAATAAAATGGCTTGGAAAAACCAAGTGTTCTGATCCCAGCCCGGGTAATATTGGTCTCAATTCACAAAGTTTTAACTCACAGGTTGTTTAAGAATGGTTTTTCAAAGTTTGTTTTCATAAATAGTTAAAAGTTTGATATGTTATAAAACTGTTATTTAACTGTTATTTATTATAGCAGTTAAATAACTTTGTTTTATTCCTCTCTGGCATTTTTTCCATGCCTTTTCAGTTGCTTCAAGTGTCAGTGATGTTTTATTAAGACAACCCACTTGTCCCGTGGTTTAGATGTCTCACAGTACACCTGAGACGAGGTCTGTGTTGCTTATACATTTACACTCAAAGGATCTTCTAAAAAAAGAAATAAAGCTTAGCAACTACTCCTATCTTGCATTGATCATTTTAGTTTGTTCATTTTATTTGTTATAGTTTTCTGTATCTTGCCCTCTGTTTACAAAACTCAATCAACAGATTTTTTTTATTTTTTATTTCGTGTGCCCAATTATTTTAGCCCCAATTTTCTCCCCTCACCACAGCAATTCCCCAAGCAGCTCAGGAGAACTGAAAGTTCCGTGGGCATCCTCCGATCCCATGACTAAGCAAGCTTCCTCTTTTACAGCCAGGAATTCGATAGCAGATGTCAGCAAGCTACCAGTCTCTGGAGGACAAAGGCCAGCCCTGCAGGTGTCTGCCAGAGCTCACTAGGCATCTGGAAAGCAGGATCCACTGTAGTGAGATGAAAAGAAATAGTCTCTGCCAATTTTGCCTCGCTAACCCATGGGAGTGCCAGAGCCAATGCGACGATCCCTTTGGAATCTCCAGTTTGGAATCTCCAGTGAAGACCAGCAAAACCACGACGCAAACCTCCGCTCCCCTAGCTGTCTGACTCACCTTGCACCCCATGTAGCTGTGATTTTATCAGATGAGCCACTGGAACCCAATCAATAGATTTATTAAAGTATGAAACAAACCATATACAATTGTTATAACAGACAATTCTGCTGTACCCTAAATGATAGACAGCATGCCCTCCAAGCAATTATCTGAGATGAGTTTCAAACTATAGATCGTTTTGTAGAAGCTTTAATGCTTTTCTAATCTAATTTAATCATTCTAATCTACACAGCATGAGTCGATAAAGTTTTCTAATCTACACAGCAAAACTTGATAAAGTTTTCAGATTAACCAGCTAGATGGACCTTGACAAGCCACATGGCCTCCTCTGGTTCATAAATATTCTAATGGTCTTATCATGTCACATGTTTTGGGAATTTAAAAGAACATTTTCATTAATTATTAAAACTAGAACACTCACAATATAGAACTTAAAAAAAAAATACACACCATGTCAAATCTTGGCCACTGAGTTGAATATCATAGGTCTGTATGTTACTCAGTTTTACAACATATCTAGACAACCACTGCAATTGACATGATACTTGCTAAAGACATTCTTTAGCACAATCAGTCAAAATCTGGAGAAATACTGAGACAGCTGTTTGTATTTCAGTTTCTTAGAACAGCTAATCCGATTGTGATAGCCCTTCTTTAGAACACGCTATTGAATGAATTATAAACTGGAGCTATATAAAGGTCTGTCTGTCACATTTACATAAATATTCACATTGTATCAGTAATACCATGAAATGCCTCCAAAGTGAAGCATTTGAAATTATAATACTTAACTAAATCCTTATCATAACTTCTCCAGATTTGAGGAAAAAGCACTCGGCTTGAGTCCTCTGTGTAATGGTGGCATTTATGGAAAGGAAGCATAAGCGCCAGAGCTCATCTATGTGGAAAAAAGATACAGACTATAGAAAAAAGGTTTTCTCATGCTTAACCCTATGCCGCATACTAGGAATGATTATAAATTGTACATGTATCCAACAACTTTTTATTTTAGTGCTTGTAGTTTAATAACCATAAATCACAAATTAAAACCCACTATATCAACAGAAAGGAATTGAGTAGACCTTTCCAATGATATCATCTGTTTTGTTGTTGGGTGTTTGATAGATTTTGTCTTACAAGCAACACCTCCAAAAAAATTTTAAATATGAAATTTTAATAATAATATTTTAAAAATATGCACATTTTCCAAATGATGTAGAATAAAAAGTTAGATTATATGTGAGATGTGCAATTTTATGAGGATTTCAAATATTTCATCAGAATTGAAATTGCTTGTACAGTTCAGAGCTACATAAGGTTTTGTAATGCAAAAAAATGTGAATAGAGGAGCCGAAATGGTGGATGTAGAACTGAACGTGAAACTGAAGAAACCTGGAAATATAATATAATCCCGTTTGAGATTAAAGTTAATTATTTATGTGTAGAGGTCTCAATATGTAAGCAACACAAGATGTTGAGTATGTTTATTATTATTATTATTATTTCTTTATTTAAAAAAAAAGAAGAAACTTGCAAATACTTTATAGGGTAAAAAAAATAATCAATAAGAAACAGCTAAATAATAATAAAAGTAATGACTACAGCTAAATACTTATCCATCATTTACACACACAGAAACGAAGTACACTAATAATAATAAACAAAAGAATGATAAAACAGCACTGACACAGCAAATATATTAAGTTAGCTAGCTAGAGATCAGACAGATGTCATATTCACCTTCGCCTCCACCCAGAGAAACATTTTCAAAACAGGATACGAAATAAAATAAAAGGGAATATAATTAAAAATAACAGTAAAACATTTATAAGAGAGCGATATCTTAGATGTCTTTTCAGTAATTCGTTTTTTGTCATAGTCGGCATCTAATGTCCCCTGTAGCTACAAGCATACGCACACAGACACAGGCACACAGTGAGGTGAAAAATATTCTGGAAGTAATTTTTTAAAAAGCGTATATAATTTTTTTTTTTTAATTTTTAATAATAATAACATGAAAAAATAAAAAAAACACTAGTTAGTCCCAGTTCTTAGCTTTCGGATGAGTTATAGATCAGCACTTTTGAGCTTGTAGAATGGGAGATATAGATGCTTCAAACGGGTGAGTGTCAGTACACCAGACGTAGATCTATGAGATTATAGCTTTCAGTCGTACTAGATTTCAAAAATTCTATTAAGTCAGTCTGCATACATATTTATTAGATGCATGTTCTCATATCTTAAATGACATAGTGCTGTTGGAGCCAGGGTGGCACATTTATATGTATGTGTCAAAATCTAGAATATCAATGCTAGTCTGGTGATATATCAATAACACCAGTTTGTGACATGTTTGTTGGCATTCACTAAACTGTATGTTTAAATAGACATCTGTCCAAATAATTGTTCCTAAATATTATTTTACTTTTTGTTTTTTACAATGCCCATTGAATTTACCTCCATTTGTTCTCCCGAATTTAGATGGTCGAATTGAGTTCCCTCACCAAAGAGTCCACTTAGCCTGCTTATTTTGCCTCCCTAATCTACAGGAGCATCAGAGTCTCTGTCACTGAGGCATCCCCAGAAAAGATAGTCAACTTCACACACCAGAATGCAAACCTGTGTCTTTAGTTGGTAAGTAGAATTAACACATGATGTTTCACAAGTTCCTCTGTCCCTAATTTACACAATGTTAGCAAGCATGTAGAAAAGCTGGTTCTTGTGCATTACATGCTGAATGAGCCAGCTAGTATTATAAAACAAGAGCAATGCTGCTACAGCTTTAGAGAAATAAAGAATTGCACGAAGCTCTTGATTAATCATGCTATGATCAGCTGCTTATTACATCTTGTTAAGAATGGATGCTGTAATTGAACCAAGTGGACATCATATAACTGAATAAGGACTGAAACAGAGCCTTCATAGTAAAGCTGTGATAATGTGGAGCACATACAGTAATGTGGTAAATCAAGCCACTGATCCTTCATTGGCCATGATCTTTCAGACTGAGGATTGATGTATGTCTTGAGGGCAGAAAAACTCAAAGAAAACAAGAAGTCAAATCTGGGAGCTGAACCTGCTGCTTAAGGATGCCCATCCTGCTATGAGTGTTGAAAAACATGGAACGATAATTGATTAGCAGTTTGCTACGCATGTGGACTGGCAGAGCTATACTGGTGTTTTTTTCTGAAAAGAGACTAATATTGCAGATAGCAGACTGTTTTGTTCAAATCGCATGTACTGCTAACAATTGATAGAGCCCTTGCATCTACAAGCTTCTTGCCCAGAATTGACTGCAAGCTATAACAGTGCTGTGGACCAGAAGGGGCCAGGCTCTAAGACTTTTGGAATGCAAAGCATAAAGGGGCTAAAAGACTCCCAGGGACTGCTGTTGGACCCAAAGGTTCTCAGGGAGAATAATAGATAATGCCACTGGACTCAAAGGGTCCCAAACAATACAGAGATATATGAACAAGGAAGATGACAAAAACTAGATGTATGGACCTTTTGGGGCACCTGTGGACTGAAGAGGAATGCATTGAGTTCAGAGGTCGTCATACTAGACTACACACAGAGAGACATGCACACACACACACGCACACTAAATTAAATACATATAGTATATGGTAACAGAATAATGTGTTGTACCTTTGCTATTGGTTAAATGTCAGAGAAAGAGAAGGTGGATCATCTATACACAGGGGTATTTGATGTCATTCAAAAATTGTAAAGACGAGTAATCTGTTTGTCCTGTACCTGGGACCAGACTCCCTTCATATTTCAATAAACCTAATAACTGATTGAAGAAAAGGACTCTGTGCATTTTCTTGAATCTATTTACCATCCTTTTTTTAAGTTACATCAATGAGCTTTTAGAAAAGGAATATGTTGAATGCTGACGAACGACTATGCCTATGAGCTTCAGAGAAAAAGTCAAGCAAACAGTTATGCTGGGAAACAACAGGGTAAATGACTGGTCATGACTTCTGCCCCCCAGCCAAACTTTCACTTCCACATGCCAACAGCAACTTCAATCTTTAAAGAGGCAATCCACAATTTATACTAGATATGAAAGACTGGATGTCTGTTTGATAGAGTATCTAATATGTTCTGATACTGCTGTGTGGGATTATATGTTCCAAAGATAGCACAGTAAAGTGATGTGTGTATAAAATTGGTCAAGAAAAAAAACCCAGAACAAAATATTAATAACACATTGGTTAAGGAAATTACTATAATTGGTTATATACCGTATCATCTCTAAACATTTCTAACTCTAAAACATGTTATTGTGGTAAGTTTAGAAATGCTAAAAGAAACGTAATAAATTAATTGACAAACCTTTCAACTAAAACTTTGAAGACAATGAAAGACTTTTAGTGGAAATGTATGTCACTGCCTATTTTAGTATTTCACTGTTTAGTGTTACATTGATTACAAACATTAAGACTTAATATACATTATATATACAGTGCCTTGCAAAAGTATTCAGACCCCTGATCAATTCTCTCATATTACTTAATTACAAATGGTACATTGAAATTTCGTTCTGTTTGATATTTTATTTTTAAACACTGAAACTCAGAATCAATTATTGTAAGGTGACACTGGTTTTATGTTGGGAAATATTTTTAAGAAAAATAAAAAAACTGAAAACTCTTGCTTGCATAAGTATTCAACCCCCACACATTAATATTTTGTAGAGTGACCTTTCACTGCAATAACAGCTTTAAGTCTTTTGGGGTAAGTATGTACCAGCTTTGCACACAGCATTGGAGAGATTTTGACCCATTCTTCTTGGCAGATTTGTTTCAAGTTGTTCAGGTTGGTTGGACAACGCTTGTGGACCGCAATTTTCAAATAGTGCCATAGATTCTCAATGGGATTGAGATCAAGACTTTGACTAGGCCACTGTAGGACATTCACCATTTAATTCTTGAGCCATTCCAATGTTGCTTTGGCCTTGTGCTTGGGATCATTGTCCTGTTGAAAGGTAAATTTCCTCCCAAGCTTCAGTTTTTTAGCGGACTGAAGCAGATTCTCTTGCAGTATTTTCCTGTATTTTGCTTCATCCATCCTTCCTTCAATTGTAACAAGATGCACAGTCCCTGCTGATGAGAAGCATCCCCACAGCATGAAGCTGCCACCACCATACTTCACTGTAGGGATGGTGTGTCTTGAGGCATGGGCAGAGTTAGGTTTGCGCCACACATAGCGCTTTGAGTATTGGCCAAAAAGCTCTATCTTGGTCTCATCTGACCACAAAACCTTTTCTCACATCGCAGCTGGGTCACTCTCATGCTTTCTGGCAAACTCCAGACGTGCTTTCACGTGCCACCCTCCCATACAGGCCAGTGTTATGCAGAGCTCTTGATATGGTTGACTGGTGCACCATTACTCCACTCCCAGCCACTGAACTCTGTAGCTCCTTCACAGTGATTGTTGGCCTCTCTCACAAGTCTCCTTCTTGTTTGAGTGTTGAGTTTTGAGGGACGGCCTTTTCTTGGCAGTGCCTGGGTGGTGTGATGCAGCTTCAACTTCCTGATTATTGCTCCAACTGTGCTCACTGGGATATCCAAACACTTGGATATTATTTTGTACCCTTTCCCTAATCTATGCATTTGTATTACTTTATCTCTAACTTCTGTAGAATGCTCTTTGGTCTTCATTTTCCTTCAGATTCACAGCCTTACCAATGATCCTTCAACAGTGGGGTTTTTGTCCAGAAAATGTGACAGCAACTTTAATGGTTCACAGGTGGAGGCCAATGTAAGGTAATTGTGTCCTCATTAGGGCAATTTCTTTCATCGGTGCAAACTGGGAGTTTCCACAGCACAGGGGTTAAATACTTATGCAAGCAAGATATTTCAGTTTTTTTATTTTTTTTCTTAAAAATATTTCCCAACATAAAACCAATGTCACCTTACAATAATTAATTCTGAGTTTCAGTGTTTAAAAATAAAATATCAAACAGAACGAAATTTCAATGTACCATTTGTAATTCAGTAATATGAGAGAATTGGTCAGGGGTTTATATATATATATATATATATATATATATATATATATATATATATATATATATATATATATATAATATATATATATATATATACAGTGGCTCTTAAAAGTATTCATCCGCTTGGACTTTTCCACATGGAATCAAAATTGATTTAATTAGGAGTTTTTCTCACTGATCAACACAAAAAAAGTCCATAATGTCAAACTGAAAAATAAAATCTACAAATGTATTTATTTTGTCTTTTAAAAAAACTTAAAAACCTATATTTACCTTGAACTTCTGATATTTCGCCAGTTAACATTCCACTGAGGAAAATAGTTCCTAATATAATTAAAATAGACTAATGACATACATGTGAGAAAACATTACTATTATTATTAAAATTATTATTATTGTTAACATCTAGAAAGTATACACCCCCTTTCAAAATGTTCACCTTTTGTTGCCTTATAGCCTGGAATTAAAATGCATTAAAATAGTTTTTTTTTCATATAGCTACACATCCTACCCCATAACTTCCAAGTGAAAAAAATATACTAGAAATTTGTAGAAAAAGTAATTAAAAATAAAAACTGAAATAGCTTGGTTGGATAAGTGTCCACCCCCCTTGTAATAGCAATCCTAAATTAGCTCAGGAGTAACCAACTGCCTTCAAAAGGAAGAAATAGAAATGGTGGAAATGACAAATGACTGCTTCCTAACACAATTTGTGAAGGCACCCACTAGAGGGGAGGCATGCCTTGATTTAGTCTTTTCAAATAACGAAGATAGAATAACTAAAACAGAGGTCAGAGAACCACTGGCAAACTCAGACCACAACATGGTCTCATTTGAAGTGTTTTTTAAATCCCCAAAAGTAAAGACTAAAGCTAAGGTTTACAATTTTAGAAAAGCAAACTATGAAGGTATGAAACAGAGACTAACAGAAGTAGATTGGCCTAAATGCAAAGTGTTATGTTTGGCACAAACCCAACACAGTGCATCACCCAAAGAATACCATCCCTACTGTGAAGCACAGTGGTGGCAGCATCATGTTATAGGGATGTTTCTCATCGGCATGGACTGGGACACTTGTCAGGATAGAATGGAACATGAATGGAGCAAAGTACAGAGAAGTCCTTGAGGAAAACCTGCTGCCCTCTGCAAGAAAGCTGAAACTGGAACGGAAGTTCACCTTTCTGCATGACAACGACCCAAAGCACACAGCCAAAGCTACATCGGAGTGGCTAAGTAACAAAAAGGTAAATGTCCTTGAATGGCCCAGTCAGAGCACCAACCCAAATCCAATCAAAAAATCTGTGGCATGACTTGAAGATTTCTGTCCATCAACGCTCCCCAGGGAACTTGACAGAGCTTGAACAGTTTTGTAAAGAAGAATAGTCAAATATTGCCAGATATAGGTATGCAAAGTTGGTAGAGACATATACCAAAAGACTCACAGCTATAATTGCTGCCAAAGGTGCTTCCACCAAGTATTAACTGGAGGCTGGAGACTTATCCAATTATGATCTTTCAGTTTTGTATTTTTAATTTTTTTTTTTTTTCCTCAATAAAAACTTGTTTCCCCTTAACAGTGTGGAGTATGGTGTGTAGATAAGTGGGAAAAAATCCTCATTTAAAAGTTCAAGGTGGTCTAGACTTTCTATAGGCACTAATATATATATATATATATATATATATATATATATATATATATATATATATATATATATATATATATATAATGCTTCCTTCTGCTCTGACAATGTTCCCCTTCCTTCTGCTCTGACAAGGTTTTTCCAGCAGGACAATGCTCCATGCCACACAGCCAGGTCAATCAAGGTGTGGATGGAGGACCACCAGATCAAGACCCTGTCATGGCCAGCCCAATCTCCAGACCTGAACCCCATTGAAAACCTTTGGAATGTGATCAAGAGGAAGATGGATAGTCACAAGCCATCAAATAAAGCCGAGCTGCTTGAATTTTTGCTCCAGGAGTGGCATAAAGTCACCCAACATCAATGTGAAAGACTGGTGGACAGCATGCCAAGATGCATGAAAGCTGTGCTTGAAAATCATGGTTATTTCACCAAATATTGATTTCTGAACTCTTCCTAAGTTAAAACTTTAGTATTGTGTTGTTTAAAAATGAATACAAACTTATTTTCTTTGCATTATTTGAGGTCTGACAACACTGCATCTTTTTTGTTATTTTGACCAGTTGTCATTTTCTGCAAATAAATGCTCTAAATGACAATATTTTTATTTGGAATTTGGGAGAAATGTTGTCAGTAGTTTATAGAATAAAACAAAAATGTTCATTTTACCCAAACACATACTATAAATAGTAAAACCAGAGAAACTGATAATTTTGCAGTGGTCTCTTAATTTTTTCCAGAACTGTATAGTGCCTATAGGAAGTATTCACCCCCTTGGACGTTTTCACAGTTTGTTGTGTTACAACCTGAAATCTTGATGCAGGATGCTACTACTTGATGCTACTAGAAGTACAGATGTTTCAACATTAACTGTTCAGAGGACATTATGTGAAGCTGGCCTAACTGGAAGAATTGCTGCAAAGAAACCATTATTAAGAGTGCAGAATAAGAGGAAGAAACTTGCCTGGGCCAAAAAAAATAGAAACTGAACATTTGAGGAGTGGAAGTTGGTCTTATGGACCGATGAGTCAAAATTTGAAATATCTGGGTCCAACCGTCGAGTATTTGTAAGACGCAGAGGGTGAGCGCATGAGTTCTGCATGTGTGGTTCCCACTGTCAGGCATGGAGGAGGCAGTGTCATGGTCTGGGGTTGCTTTTCTGTTGACAGAGTTGGTGATCTTTACCAAGTCCATGGCAAGCTCAACCAGTATGGCTATGATAGCATACTTCAGAGGCATGCCATTCCATCAGGATTACGGCTAGTTGGGCAGTCCTTCATTCTTCAGCAAGATAATGACCTGAAACACACCTCAAAGTTGTGCAAGAATTATCTGGCGAAGAAGGAAAGTGAAGGACAACTCAATCTAATGACCTGGCCTGCCCAGTCTCCAGACCTCAATCCCATAGAACTTGTGTAGGAAGAACTGGACAGAAAAGTCAAAGCAAATCTACCTACAAGTGCCTACATCTCTGGGAATTGCTGCAGAAGAGCTGGGAAGACATGTCGCGTGATTTCCTGCTGAAACTTGTTAACCGAATACCTCGTGTTTGTGAGGCTGTTATTAAGGCAAAGAGTGGCTATTTACAGGGTGTCACTATATATATATATATATATATATATATATATATATATATATATATATATATATATATATATAATCTTACTTACTTAGACAATCTATGACAAGTAGTTCTATTCATCGATAGCTGCGGACAAGTGCTCTGAGAGGGGGAAAACCAGCAACAAAACCACCGTTCTCTATTTATTTACACATAGTTCATTAGATGAGATTAGACTGTATTTACAGTAATTAAAAAGTAGACGTGTATACATTCGCAGCACTCAAAAATGACAATATACGAAGCAGATGATTTATCAGTTGCCTTTCCTGAGTGGCTAGTATGTAAGTACAATGCATCTCAGGGAATACTATTCCTTTTTGGCAGTACACAGAATCTAATTAGTTACCCATTCTTTTTAGAGAACATTATAGAGAGGCATTCATTCTCATCATTGTAATACTGTTGCTTGGTGGACCTGCGACAGCCAAATTTCTGTCTATAGAGCTAGATTTGTAGAGTGCAGATCTGTGTTAGAGAACTGAGGCTTAGAGGAGTCTGAAAGACTTGTGCTGTCCTCACAGATGGTTTGTTTCTGGGTGAATAGTTTCTTCAGTACTTCTGTGGTCACCTAAGAAAGTTCCCATACACAGCTATTGTGAATCTTTTCAGTAGTCCTTAACATTCAGTGTATAATGGTGGGGTTCTTTAATAAGTTGCTGTAGATGCACCATCTTGAAGACGTGTCATTCCAGCTCAATTGAACAAAATTCTGGGGAGACGTTTCTTCTTGTGGTTGATGGTACATACAGTAAGACACGTAGGCTGAAGAAAATTGTGCCGAGCAAGTGTCACCTGCAGGTAAAAAAGTAACTAGTGCCAAACATGGTGAGAAAGTTTAAAAATGCCTGTTTTTATGTCCTAATTTTTGTGAGGGATGACACAGAGTAAAGCTGCCCAAGCTTGTTGGCTAAAAGAGCCAAAACAATTATGATGGAGTTCTTATAGATCCACAAACAACAACAAACAAAATGTTGAGTAAGTTCCTGCTCATTAAACTTTCTTTTGCATTTTTAAACTTTACATCAATTTTGACAGTACTTGCTTCTACCCAAAACTACAGATTGTCCTTGCAGTTTTTTCCAATTAAAAAACGTAAACATAATACTTCAAAAGAGTAACATTATGGAGCTCAATGAGCCAAATTATGGCTCGAGATATCCTTTGGACAGCCCTGACCTGGACACACAATGCTATTATCATTTTAACCCTTAGCGGTCTATTTATTCAGTATTTGTCAGGCGCGTTAGGTCCTTTGTGGGCACAGTTTATTAAAGTTGCATTTATCTGAGGTCATTTCAAGCAATGAAAAAATTCTTGTCTTTTACGTTAAGTATCGAAAGGGGAAGTCTATGGACGGGCTGGCGTGAAACTTCGTTTCTATGGTCAGGAAGTCGGTCAGCCTGGAAGAAGGAGAGACTCTGGTGCAGGAACGAAGTGACCTGGAAGGTAAATGATGTAGTAGCTGCAGGCAATAGAGACAGCTGCAATCATTTACCAAGTGCTCATACGTGATAGCATAAAGGGGACGGAGAATCGTAAATCTTTTCCTTCGCTTGGTTTGTGTTATAAACTGGAAGAACCATGTGAGACACAGAGAAAAGCGTACCAGAAATATTTGCAAGTGTTTTGTTTGTTTGTTTGAGTCTGTTTCAGTAACTATCTGTGTTTGCGTATCAATAGACATCTAATCACGAACGCGGAGCTGTCGTCTTGGGCCAGCGCAAAACCGGATCAACATTGCACTAAACTGTCACGAAAAATAATAACTTGTTATCACCCACCACGAGCACTACTGCACTTGTGACTGTGGCAAGTATTATTGTGGGGCAGATAACTTGTCTTGATTATTTAGAGCTGCAATCCCTGGTACTGTTCTTTATGTTTTACACAATGCTGTGTATTACCGCAGCTTATTATTTGGTTGCCAGACCAAGATTACAAATAAAGTGTCCTTTTTCCAAACCGGATTACAATTGTCGGTCTGTGATTATTCCTGCACTGCATCACCTCTGCACCTGTTCACTATCAGAAGCCACTTTGCCACAGATTGTACCGTGTATTTTATGTTTAATTTTATGTCAAACCAATATCCCCTGCAGTGGATCAAGATTAACTATGAAAGAGATAATAGAAACTTAGAAAGATGTACCGGTACACACATCGGCAATGTGATACAATCGTGATGCAATTAGAGGATTTGTGCTCTAAGTTGACTCTTTATGTTTGGTAAACAAATGTCAATGCATGACAAAGAGTAAATATATGTGGAAAGGGTATTTATTTAAATGGTATTTAGTGTGACGGTGTAACTACGGTTAAAAGGTTAACCAATAGAATAGTTTAAACTGATTTTTTATTACACTATATTTACATCCCTAGTGGATAGGGGACCTTCATGGTAAATCAGGTGCTGTAGAAAGCTGTGCTGTCGAGCACTGTTTTGCAGGATGAAATGGTTGTCCAATGTCTAGTCTACTCTGGACAATATAGACCCCATTTGACTTCTTCAAAATAGAGCAAGGGTGTTAGCCTGGTGTCACAGGGAAATTTTAATATTATAATGGATTTGCATCTTTGAGAAATATCACTTTAAGGGAATGTCTCCTGAATAGCATAGATAACACTTGCCTCTTAGGAGTACAGTAGTAGTAGAGTCTGTGTTCTCCTGCTATATCTAAAAATACCAGTAAAATGTATTTTAGTGAATACTGGATGTTTTCATCCACAGTTAGATGTCTTTCAGAAAGTGGACCAGGTGATACTCTGGTTTATTATTTTGTATTTGACTACTGAATGTATTACTTCTCCTAGCATTAGGTGTTTGCAACCATTGAATACATAAGGGCCTGTTTATTTTACTTTAATGTCAACTTTGAAGTTATTTGCGTCAATTACAAATAAGTGAAGACTTGAACCAACATAAATGTTCTTTAAAAGGTCAATACAATTCTGTCAACTATACTGTCCCAATGCAAACCAGCAAATGCATCACTAATACCATAATAGCAAGTTATATGTGCTGGTCAGAAGAACACTAAATCTGGTTGAGTTGCTTGCTATAGCCCAATTGATAGGGAATTAACCTTTGATTCCTGAGATACTATGATTGAATTCTGCCCTCAGAATTGTATTTTTCAGAAAGAAGACATCCACTTAGTAGTAAAATTAAAAGTTTATTGGTTGCGAAAGATATGCATGATGGCACATGAACAATTGGCAAACAGTTAGGCCCGACAAGAACATGATAACCGACAGATACATAATACATTCACATTACAATTTGGCCCATGGCCTTATCTATTGGAGCTTGATAGCCACCCCTATGCTGGCCGAGCTGAGATGAATATAATACAGTGATTAAGAATGGCTCGGCCAGCGGGCAGGACAAGTGGCACTTGGGGCCACCTTCCCCCTAGACAAGGCATGCCGCAGGGTGGAGGCAGGGAGAAGAAGGACCAAACAAAGAAACAACAGGGGTTTGTGGGCAGAGAGACCTGTTTAACTGGTCAAACTGGTAACGCATGAGATTGATTGGTGGAGTCTCCTTTCGGAAAGACAACAAGTTTCCAATTATTTTTTTTCAATAAGCATCTTTATTAAAAATTATTATAAAGTACTGATAGTCTTCCTTTACTAATTGCATCAATCTGAGTTGAGAATTGTAAATGTATTTATAGAAGAGTTTTACATCAAGATGCCTGTGTTTTTAATACAGAGTCTAAATTATACATCAGTGTTGCTAAAGAACTGTCACTAGTGTGCAGTCAAAATGGTTTAATTTATTTCCAAGTGTGCAAGCTATAACCTCCTTCCTTTTGGTTTGCTTAAACACAGTTTCAATAAACTAAACCGTTTTCAATAAATTAAACCCAGCAACACCTCAGCCCCCACTGACTTTGTAATCAAGGAAAAAAACTTTTCATTTAACAAAGGCATCCAAGCTTGATTGAATTCCTTCAACCAACTGGAAGAAAACCATGCTAAACTGGATAAGAATTTCTCTGCAAAGAGTACTGTTCAGCAACAAAAGTGGTACCAGTAAGTAAAACCAGAAAAGCAGTTTGATAATGGATGAAAATTAGACCCAGATAATATAATGTATATTGTTAGCATGATTTAATCAAATTAGAGGCACAAGTAGAACAAGTGGAAATGTGTAGCAGTTCTGAAAAATACCAGGGTTCCCAGATACCCTTTCAAAACCTAGACACAACCTAGTGACCCAGCATAGCAGTTTATTGTCATATTGAGAACAATGGTAAACTAATGTGTCCAGGGTGGTTCTATGATCGTGGTAAATTTGATCCCAAATGAAGATACTGCTTTTACAGTAGAACAGCTAAGTCGTGCACACACCAGGAACGGAGGCTGTTCATAAGACTGAAATGTCTGTAGCACTGTGTGGCAGGGTAGCCAAAGTGAGGAGACTCAGAGTTGGAAAGTGCAGCAAATAAAATACTTTGAATAATCAACACACAAAACAAAAGGGCACGATGGCCAAATAAAAAGACACAAAACAATAACTAATAAACAACTAGCAAAAACACTGCTAACACACTCTCACTCACTGCTACCAAACAGGTCCTCTCACTCTCCCAACCACAATCACCAACTAACACTCCCAACCACTCTCCTTTTATTCAGGTGCCTGGACTAACTGACTAATTAACACCTCATTAGTCCAGGCACATTCCACGCATTCCTCACACAAACTCATTTACTCACAGATCCACCCTGCAGACTCACTCACATCCACTCTAAAATACATAAAAACACACAAAGACAGGCTGCACCGTGTCACACACTGAAACTTATTTTTAATGATTTAATGTATGTGTCATTGTGACAGAGATCGAATGATACTTGGTATCAGATCTCCCTTCCCACTTGCGAGGCAGTTGCATAAAGGGAACAGAATACCCTGGTCTAAATGGCATGACAGTTTATTCCCAGGGTTAGGTGGAAGTCGGCCATCTAGAAAGGGGGCAGAGCTACGATACACGAAGCCAATGACCTGAATGGGAAATGGCGTGGCATCTGTGGATTGGAGGAGCGGATGATGGGTGACGTTATAAAAAGGGAACGTAGTGATGTGATCTGTTCTTTTTGTGAATGGTTACGTTAAATGACCAGAAGGAGAACCTGTGCTGTGAAACGTGAGTGTTTTGTTTGTTTTTGTTTGTTGTTAATAATACTGGTTTGTAATTATTTGGAGGGCTAACACGATCCGGAGTTGTTGGCAAAGGCCAGCACTAAATCTGGATCAACAACACTTTACTTTTGTTGTCACTAAAGAACTGTATTCACTACGAGCACTAGAGCATGCACTGTGGACTGGTGTTTGTGTTTGTGTATATGTTATGTGTGGTTGAACTGAAACGGGACTGTTATTATTTCGGGGCCAAAAATTATAAATAAGCAATACACGCCGCTCTATTGCTTCATTAACATTGTTATTGTTTACTGCTGTTAGCCATCAGGCATTGGATTACACAATTAAACCTGGATTATTGTTGTTTGTCTGATTATTTATTACCTTCACCTGCACACTGCTAACCACTTTGCAACAGTCATGGAGTCATAAAAGGTACATTTCCCAGCATTAGATTTTCAGTGTGTTTGGTTCAACAGTGAGGTTCTACTGTGTGCACAAAGGGGAGATACAAAGACATTGAAAATGAATAAACAGGTTGTAATGCAGACAGGCACTCTGGTGATTAAAGAGAAAGTTCTTGAACATCATGTAATTTTCATCCAGGTGTTAAAAATGAAAAACAATTCAAATAAAATGACTCCAAACAGGAAACAAGTTTTACACAACCCTGGAGATCAGCTAGCCCTAGGCTTCACTCTACCTCATTAGGCTCTAAGTAACAAATCCTCTCAAGATTGCTTGTCTCCCTCCTTCCTGGCTTCAAACAGACTTCTCTCCCCACCTCCTCTCATGTATGGAGCTGTCAGGCTTTAAACAACTTACAGCTGCACACCTTTAAGTTGTCAATTAAAGCTCACCAATCAACACCACATGCCATTGATTTTTACACACTGAAGACGTCCCCTCCAAGGTACTGCATCTGTGAACTGACGGAAAATAAACCGCAGCTGAAATTTACAATAAATGCAGTATTTGCATTGTATATCTAGACCCACTATTTACACAGCTGTGCCCATCGTGGCATACAAATAACATTGAGCCAGCTGCGAAGAGTTTGTATCTCCCATGTCACAAATGCCAAGTATATATTGCATGATGGAAAGCAATGGAATTAAAGCACTAGATTAGACAGAAATCTTTTTTTATCGAAGGCCATACCTTCACAACGTTAATAGGCTTACAGCACAATAATTAATATTTAATTCATAAATTGAGTCAATTAAACAATTTAAGAAAAGCTTATAACAAAGACTAACCAAAGGCAGTGGTTCCTTATTCTGGTCTTCAAAATCCATTCCAATCCAAGTCTTTATTCCAACCAGGTCCTGAATTAGTTAATGAACCTGCTAAGCTTTATCAGAACGAAAGGCCAAGACCTTGGGAATGACTGCTCAGTGGCAAGAGCGTGGAACCACTTGTCTAGAGAACAAACCACAACATCAAGCAGGAAACATCAGGAGTGGAACTTGGCTGCTGCTGTTAAACATAGTGGGTGTTCATTATAGTCTGCTGTAAAGTTACAGTAGAATGTCAAAGGAGCAGTACCAAAATATCCTGCTCTAACACAGACGATGTCTAATGGATGGGGAACAGACAGTGGTGACCTCAACTCCAGATAGTCCAGAGGGCCAACGGAACACTGCAGTAGAGACAGGAATGCATCAATATCAATATATCAACATTTCACTTCCATTTAAGACAGCACTTTTTAAGAGATAGAATCAATCTGGGGTTGAAAATAATAAATATATGTATTAATTGAGATTGCAATGTGGAGTTTACAATAATACATCTTATCCTTATTTCCATGTATTTTATGTAAACTTACCCCAGATGAGCCCTCAGGGAAACAATTACTCTGGAGTCCCCAAGCCAGGCCTTCTCAAAGGTAAAATATACTAGTGACTTTATTTAACAAACATTTTCTTTGCAGTTGTTTATTATTTTGCCATGTGATGAAGTTGGTTATATTGCGTATAATAACAACAATTAATGTTAAACCAGAAACCTATTACACCATGCAAACCTTCTCTATACTAGTTGGGATCAACATACCTTAAACTAATCTACTACTGTTGCTCCCAAAGTCCTGGCCTCCCAATGAAAAAAAATATATTATTTTTTCACTTTACTGTCTCAGATACATTTTTTATAGCACTTTATAGACAGTGTGGTCATAAAATGCTTTGTGACATCTATATAAAATGCTTGGCTGTAAAGGGGTTAATGGTTTGTGTGTGTTTTAGCAGACCTGAGGCAAACATATGTAGGCATATATGTAGGGTGTTGCTATAGCCTACTAATGCAAACAACAACCCTTACTAAAAAATAAAAGGTACAAAGTTGAAATGTGGTACTGATCTCTGCACCACGGTAACGGATTCATCTTGATGATGGTGGTAACCAACCTTTTAAATTCTTATTGCTCTGAACTTGCTTCTGAAAAAGATGTTTTTGTTACCGCTGAAAACCTAAAGACTACTGCTAGAGACATCTCGCTGTAGAAGGACAACGCAGCAAGGACAACAAACACTTCTCTTGAATTCCTTGAATGAACTTTCTTCAACACAGCCAAGACCTGATCACAGAGCCTATCGTTGCAGATTGTTATTCTTCTTTCTTCTTCACAAAAATACTTTATTTCTTCAGAAGAGGCTCTTGCATGTCCCTCCGAGTCATAACGTAAGGGAACTATACAATATTGAATTCAAGGTGCATAAGCTACAATAAGAATATTGTTTGAATGTTTGTGATGGTATTTGAATGGCTAAACATCGGTGATACTTAGTATAGGTTCTGCTATTTTGCTTGTATCTGGATTGGTAGTTTTGGTAACTTTTGAATGAATCTTTTTTTTATTATTTTCAAGCAGACTTGAAGTTCTTTTTCTTTGACTGTTCAATGCACTATCATGCATTTAGAGGAACCTAAGGCATACAATAAATAATTAAATTGAGCCATATCTCATGTGTTCTAAGTAAAAAAATATATATGTTCACAATTACTTAATAACCTTTGATCACCCTTGAATAAGAACAGTATTTCTTTTTACTTTAAATCTGTGGTCGATCAGTTAAGCCCTATACATAAACCACAATGAATAAATATGCCTCACGGGAAGATTAAATAAAGTTTACTAAAATAAACTGTTTTCAAATGAAAATTAATTAATAAAAGCAATGTTTAGATAATCCATGAGTTAAAGCAATGTAAGTAGGTCCTATGAAATTGTATATAGCAAGAAAACTCCATTAAAACCCTTTTATATTCTGTATTCAGTGGATATTATTAGCAGTTTGACCCTTTCTGTAGGATGTAAAATTTGTGAATGTCGGTTCCTGAAAACAGCTGTAAGATACAGGATGGATTTTAAAATAGATTTGCAAGGATAATTATCTCCTAGGATTTACGAAAACGAATGTTCTTTCCATGACCTAAATAGACAACCATATTAAGCAAAGTAATGTAACACTCACACTGTCTTGAGTCTGAGTGTTTATTTCTGGGGCTGATTTAGAAAACTATGGGAAGAAAAAAAACACACAATAAAAAATATATTTAACCTTAATGAATAATAACACAATTACTGGTTCAATTTCTGTCTTCAAAGTAAAAGGCTGCTCTGTATTATCCCTGCAGGAGATGACATCTCTCGTGACGATCGCAGAGGTGAGTGCATGTACATACTATATGTCACACTTTACAATTCTCCATGTATCTGGAAAATCCCTTTTCCAATTTTGAGGAAACTTGCTAACATTATTTATAAGATATTTGGGAGTATCAGGGTTGGGGATTGTCACAAAGACGGCCGGAGTGGGTGACGTCAGACCAGAAGCAGGAAATAAAACAACAAGAGAGGTGGAGTTTGGTGGAGCTGAGCGAATGCTTTCGCTCAGCATTTAATAAATAAACAGAGAAAATAAATGGTTGTATCAAACACAAACAGGACAGAGCACATTCTCCAAAATAAATAGACAAACAAAAACGGACTAACACTACACAAAACTTGTGTGAGCAGATATTTAAACTATTATTCTTACAATTATTCACTATTACCTCTGTTTCCTATCCCGTTCTCCACTCACTGAACGCACAACCCCAAGTATGTGAAAACATGTTGCTTTTATGCAGCTGTACCGAGACTCGATTGGTAATCAATCATTCAATTGGAGTATCAGTACAACTGCACGTGAATTAATAAAGTGCAATTCCCCGTGCCCACATATTACACTTTACTTGCACGTGAAGTGCTGTGCAATCCTCATGCCTAAATACAAATATACATTTTAAACACTTGTGTTACACAGACCCGTTTATATCCCATGTACCAATGACTATACACCAACATTAAACACACAACACGCAACGTATAACAGAAAATACACACAGGGGCGGGCACTTCGTCACAGGGATATATTTAGGTTTCCCTCTGTCTGTCCATTTACATGTCACAGTAACATTTTCCATGTATGTTTAGAACACAGTAACCTATTTGTACTGCAATCAATGCTTTATCATGATACGAACACCTCATTATTCATTGCCTTTTCTAATTATTTACTGTTTTGTACATACTGTTGATATTTGTCATACTGATAGCTGTAATGTTTGTGTACATGAACCTAGCTGCCTATTCCCTGGTAATAAAAAGGTAATTGGTCCCTTAGTCTTATTTATAGCATTGTATTTTCAATTATTAAGTTGCCAATCTGTTTTTGGAAGGGGGTGTGTTTGAATCCCACTCCCTGTCCTGGCTTTAGATGGGGAGTCTGCTTTGCAAGGATCATTTATCAAACCGGTAAAACCCTTGATTTAGATTCTGAGCTCTAATTAACAGGCATTCCCTAATCTTTCTGCAATGCATAAATTAACACCTGTCCCCATGAGACAGAAATATTGGAACGTGTGAATATCTATAAATACCACTGTTTTCATGTGACATAAGGACCTCTATGTTGAAACAATTGCAAAGGCACAGCCAATCTGCTTGTTATCAGCCCAGTGAATGGACCAGTATTCGAGCTTGAATTTTGTTATGTGTATTTTTTACTCAAAATACTGTAATAAATTTGTCACCATTAAGAGGACCATGTTTGTTTTGAGACAGCTTGAGTTCATCATCGAAAAATCATGAACAAGCAACATGTTTAGTGTAGTTTAGAGTAGCCACTGGTAAAAAAAAAAAAACAATGCTGAATGCACTGAAGGTCATCGTCCTATGTTATGACTCATTTTATCAGATTTAAGGGCTTGTTTTTTAAATCAGAGAATAACTGGACTAGATCACTTTATGTATTTATTTTTACATCCACCTACCTACTGCTCTTATCAGTGCTTGTATTCCTTGTATTTCTGGAGTCTGTTTCATCGTGTTTTGATTGGTCGAGAGATCTGTCCACAAGCAATATGTACACGAGTCACAGTCTATAACCCTGCTTTGACTGCGTTTTTTTCAGTTTCGAAGTGTAGTGTAGAACTCTTTGGCTTCATTTAAAAAATGGCAAAAAAAAATAAATAAATAAAGTCACATGAGGAATACCATTCTTTTCAGCCGGAATTGACTGATATGTTCGCCTTTGTGGAGAAGTCAGGATTTCCACTTTGTCTCATATGCAGTGAATGACTGGCTTCAAACAAAATAATTGAATTTACAATGACAGCTCTGACAAAACATGCCACATTTTCAGTGAAATACCCAGAAGGTGAGGTGCGAAAAAAAGGCCTGTGAGGAGCTACAAAGAAAGGGCAAAGTAAACTACTGGCATGGTCAAATGAAGGTGGACATTTTAATTCAGTAAGTTTTGCAGGCTCTTTAGAGATCATTCACAAAGGTTCACTGATGGCTAATATTGGAAAAGCTGTGTGCTTGATATAGCCAAAGAGCCATTTGAAGAATTCCCCAACAAAGACAACATCTTGCAGCAAATATGCCTTTAATATGCCTTTATCTGCAAAAACAGTTCACGATCGAGCTATGAAAATGGCAGATCAGGTTGACAAGCAGCAAATAGAAAATATAAGTTCTGTTACATATTTTTTGTT